>NC_089492.1:199073275-199293275 GCF_036850765.1 Saccopteryx bilineata | reverse complement strand
TGTCTCTCTGCCTGGGGCTGAGATGCTCTGTCCATTTGGGGCTGCTGCTGTTGCTCTGCAACCAAGCTCTTTTAGCACCTGAGGTGTGGCCATGGAGCCATCCTCAGCTCTAGGGGCCAACTTGCTTGAACCATTCAAGCCATGGCTGCAGAAGTGGAGGAGAGAGAGAAGGAAAGGGGTAGAGGTAAGGGTAGGAGTGGAGAAGCAGGTGGTGTTGTGACCAAGAACTGAACCTGGGACTTCCATATGCCTGCTGGGCAGAGGGGCTCTACCGCTGAACTAACCAGCCAGCCCCCCTCCCAGGTGATTCTGATGAGCACTAAAGTTTGAGAATGACTGCATCAGAGAAATCAACTTTCCAAAAGTCAAAAGGAAGAGAGGTTGAGTATAGAGGTGTCATATTTATAACCAATCAATACAGTGTGAAATATCTCCCATGGCCCAGTTCTATAACGAGCAAGAGAAATATTATTGCCTTTAAGAAACTTCTATTACACCCTGGGAAACATACAGAACAATTAAAATTCATATAGAATTGTGCGTTTATAATTACACAGTTATGTTTACACATATATTGATGGTTTTCTGGTGATGTTACAGAGAATATATTTTAAACTTTAGTGCAGCTCTCAAACTTCAATCACAAGTTGATTACATATACTATTTTGCAGTCACATTTTCTTTCCTACAGTTTCACAGACTTTCTTCCATTTTTTCTGACATTGCTTGTTGGAAGGCTCCAAAACTGAAAGGAATTTTCCCTTTTGTAGGTGACATCCTTTTCCACTTGACTATTAGGAGAAAATGTTCATGGCCCTTACACTGTAATTGAAATTCAGTAACCTAACTAGGATGTGTCTCAATGACTGACCTATATTTTATTTTTTGAATAAAGGTGTAAAGCCAGTGGCCATAGCCACCATCACAGCTGCCTGGCCCATGCAGGTTCGCATTGGATTCAGACAGTCGGTAAAGAAACAATGGAGCCAAAAACTGGTGGGCCATCATCTTTAATCCTAGCTTGCACCAGGTGGGCAAGTACAAACACACACTGGGATCCAAAAACCATTCATTCAGTGCTCACAAAGCTACTGACTTATCCGAGTTTCCTAGAATCAAAGGTTTCTAGCTCACCAGACTCATTCACCTCTGTTTCCTATCTCCTTCCTTCTCCCTGCACAAACTCTGCACAAACTGGCTTTTCCTTCAGCACTCTGCCATCTTGGCTACTTCTATTCTCCTCCACGTGGCCTTTCTCTGCTCTCCTTTCTCTGCTCTCTCCTCTAATGCGAATCTCAGGAACCAAGAGAGAACAAGTTCCTGGTCTGCCTCACTTTATAGTATAGAAACCAAAACCTTTAATCCAATATAGAAACAAGGAAGTCTTTGATACAAAGTCACTTATCTGAAGCATAATGGGATTCCCCATGACAGTGCACCACCCCACATCAAAAAGGGTGGGAAAGGCTTAGTCCCAAAACCAAGCCTCAGGCTACAAGGATCCTGCCTGCCCACAGCCCACCCCCAACACACATATAATCACGCCCATCCCAAGCAAGAAGGGCAACCAATTCCATCACCTGGGTGACAGGCTTCCACGTGGGCAGCGCCATCTTTAACAAAGTGAGCATAATATATTTTATCTGCCCAACAGCGCATCAAAGACATTATCATGGGAGTGAAAAGGCAATTTGCAGAATGAGAGAAATATTTGTAAATTGCATATATGATAAGGGTCTAATGTTCAGATATATAAAGCACTCTTACAATTCAATAGTAAAAAGATAGCCAAAATGAAATGGGCAAAAGATTTGAATAAACATTTTTTTTCCAAAGAAGATATACAAAGAAGGTATATGTGAAAACATTTTCAACATAATCATTAGGCAAAATCACAATGAGATGCCCTTTCATAGCTACTAGGATAGTTATTACAAAAAGATGGACAATTAAGTATTGCAGAGGATTGTAGATGTTGGAACTCTCATCATACACTGCTGGGGGCTGTACAATGGTGCAGCTACTTGTTGGGCGGATAAAATGTATTATGTTCACTTTGTTAAAGATGGCGCTGCCCACGTGGAGGCCGTTGCCCAGGTGATATTAATGTGTGTCTCTGTGCTGCAGGCAGGATCCTTGTAGCCTGGGGCTTGGTTTTGGGATTAAGCCTTTCCCATCCTTTTTGATGTGGGGTGGTACAATCCCATTATGCCTCAGATAAGTGATGTTGTATTAGAGACTTCCCTATTTTGTATATTGGATTAAAGGTTATGAGGCTACACTATAAAGTGGGGGCAGAATGGGAGCTTGCTCTCTTGGTTCCTGAGATTAACATTAGAGGAGAGAGCACAGAGCAGAGAAAGGCCACGTGGAGGAGACCAGGAGAAGCAGCCAAGATAGCGGAGTGTTGAGCGAGAAGCCAGTTTGTGCAGAGTTTGTGCAGGGAGAATGAAGGATTAAAGATAATGGTCTACGGCCTGATCTGTGGTGGTGCAGTGGATAAAGCGTCAACCTGGAAATGCTGAGGTTGCCGGTTTGAAACCCTGGGCTTGCCTGCTCAAGGCACATATGGGAGTTGATGCTTCCAGCTCCTCCCCCTTCTCTCTCTCTGTCTCTCCTCTCTAAAATGAATAAAAAAAAAAAAAAAAAAAAAAAAAAAAGATGATGGCCTACCAGTTTTTGGCTCCATTGTTTCTTTACCGACTGTCTGAATCCAGTGCGAACCTGCATGGACCAGGCGGCTGTGATGGTGGCCGTGGCTTCTGGCTTTACACTGCTTTTTTAAAAAAATTATTTAGAAAGTTAAATTTAACAAGGTGACATTGATCAATAAGAGTACATAGGTTTTAGATAAATACTTCTATAGCATTTGAGCTGTTGATTTTGTTCTGTGCCTGTAAAGCCAGTAGCCAGGCTGCCATCACAGGAGCCTGGACCATGCAGGTTCGCATTGGATTTGGACAGTTGGTAAAGAAACAATGGAGCCAAAAACTGGTGGGCCATCATCTTTAATCCTAGCTTGCACCTGGCAGGCAAGTAAAAACACACTGGGCACCAATACCCACTCATTCAGTGCTCACAAAGCTACTGACTTATCCGAGTTTCCTAGAATCAAAGGTTTCTAGCTCACCAGACTTATTCACCTCTGTTCCCCATCTCCTTCCTTCTCCCTGCACAAACTCTGCACAAGCTGGCCTCTCACTCAACACTCCTTCTTGGCTGCTTCTCCTGGCCTCCTCCACGTGGCCTTTTTCTGCTCTGCTCTCTAATGCTAATTTCAGGAACCCCGAGAGCAAGCTCCTGTTCTGCCCCCATTTTATAGTGTAGAAATCCAAACCTTTAATCCAATATACAAAATAGGGAAGTCTCTAATACAAAGTTACTTATCTGGGGTCTAATGGGATTGCACCACCCCACATCAAAAAGGGTGGGAAAGGCTTAGTCCTAAAACCAAGCCCCAGCCCTGGCTGGTTTGCTCAGTGGTAGAGCATCGGCCTGGCGTGCAGGAGTCCCGGGTTTGATTCCTGGCCAGGGCACACAGGAGAGGTGCCCATTTGCTTCTCCACTCCTTCCCCTCTCCTTCCTCTCTGTCTCTCTCTTCCCCTCCCGCAGCCGAGGCTCCATTGGAGCAAAGATGGCCCAGGCGCTGGGGATGGCTCTGTGGCCTCTGCCTCAGGCACTAGAATGGCTCTGGATGCAACAGAGTGATGCCCCAGAGGGGCAAAGCATCGCCCCCTGGTGGGCATGCCAGGTGGATCCCGGTCGGGCGCATGCGGGAGTCTGCTTCCCCGTTTCCAGCTTCGGAAAAATGAAAAAATAAATAAATAAAAATAAATAAAACCAAGCCCCACGCTACAAGGATCCTGCCTGCCCACAGCCCACAGAGACACATATTAATATCACCTGGGCAACAGCCTCCACGTGGGCAGCGCCATCTTTAACAAAGTGAGCATAGTATATTTTATCTGCCCAACAGTGCTCACCACCCAAAGTAAAATAGTCTGGTAGTTACTCAAAGTGAAACAGAGCTACCAAATGACTCAGCAATTTCACTCCTAGGTGTACAACCAACAAAATTAAAAGCATATGCAGACAAAATCTTCCACATGAATCTTCATAGCAACATTATACACAATAGACAAAATTGAGAAAACCCCAAATCTGTATCAACTAGTGATTAGATAAACAAGATGTAGTATAGCCATACAGTATGGTATAACCATAAAATGAAATGTTATTTAGCCATAAAATGTAATGATAATGCCTGACCTGTGGTGGTGCAGTGGATAAAGTATAGGCCTGGATTGGTGAGATCCCCGGTTTGAAACCCTGAGCTTGCCTGGTCTAAGAAGGGAAAAGTCAGGCCCCATACTCCTCCCCCTGAGGAGGAAGAAATGAGAAGAATGCAAGGGAAGGGAAAAAAAAAGAATGCAAGGGAAGGGTAGCTGAGTCAACCAGTTATGGATTAACTACTGCCTATAGTTCTCTAAAAAGGTGCCTGAGCCACTTGCTACACAGAGCAAAAAAGATAGAATTTATCTGAAAACTTCTTCCCCTTTTCTTTTCTTAAAAACCTTTAAGAGACAATGTTTACATACCTTAATTAAAAATTCCAACACTTACCCTCTGAAAATACCTAAAATCACCCTGGAGTACGAGAGTGATGTATACCTCTACAAAGGGGTCACGAGCCCTTTGCATGAAAACCTGTGTTCTGTAAAAGGTATATAACCTGTAAGAAAATCAACTTTGGGGAGCATGTGTTTTTGGAGCTACTACCCCTCATGTTCTGCTAGCTTTTAATAAAATTTTTTTTCCTCCAATAAAGTTATCTGACTGTCTATCCTCTTTTGGGTCGCTTCCTGCTAGAGTCAATATACATATGAGAAGCAACTACTATGAGTTGATGCTTCCCACTTTGCCTCCCGTCACCTCATCTTAAAAAAAAAAAAAAGATACCTAAAAAGCGAAGCTACAACATGGATGAAACTTGAAAACATTATGTTACATGAATGGAGCCAGACACAAAAGACCACATATTTGTAGGTGTTGTAAAGTACCGTACTTCACTTCTGCGGGTTTACATAGAAACACTGTTGGGCAGATAAAATATACTATATTATGCTCAGTTTTTTAAAGATGGCGCTGCCCACATGGAAGCCTGTTGCCCAGGTGATATTAATGTGTGTTGGGGGCGGGCTGTGGGCAGGCAGGATCCTTGTAGCCTGGGGCTTGGTTTTGGAATTAAGCCTTTCCCATCCTTTTTGATGTGGGGTGGTGCAATCCTATCATGCCCCAGATAAGTGTCTTTGTATTAGAGACTTCTCTATTTTGTATATTGGATTAAAGGTTTTGATTTCTGCATGATAAACGGGGCAGAACGGGAGCTTGCTCTCTTGGTTCCTGAGATTAGCATTAGAGCAGAGAGCAGGTTGGAGAGCACAGTAAGGCCACATGGAGGAGAGGAGAGATAACCAAGATGGTAGAGTGCTGAAAGAGAAGCCATTTAGTGCAGAGTATGTGTAGAGAGAAGGAGATGGGGTACAAAGGAGAATGAGGCTAGTGAGCTAGAAACCTGTACAGTCATCAGTATCTATGTGAGCACTGAATGAGTGGGTTATGGAGCCCAGTGTGTGTTTTTACTTGCCTGCCCGGTGCAAGCTAGGATTAAAGCTAATGACCCATCACTTCGTGGCTCCATTGTTTCATTACCATCTGTCCAAATCCAATGTGAACCTGCATGGGCCAGGCTGCTGTGATGGTGGCCGTGTATACTGGCCTTACAATGACTCATCAAGGATCAGTACAGTGCGGCAAGATGTGATTATAAGATGCGTGTGCTCCACATGGGAGACCTTGAGAGAGCGTGCGATATACTGATCGTGCAAATGGCTTTGTGTATTTCTTACTGAAACATGACACGGCACATATGACATTGTAGACTCATGATTATTTCTTTCTCAGTGGATATTCAATCATAGACAGGTAAGCACAATTCACGTTTCATTAATTCATTATCTATTTAATAATTTCCAAATATGTATAATTTTATTTACAAGTATTTTCCCAAAATTTGAGTTTTAAAGTGGAAATCTAACCTCAAACCATATCTATTAATAATGCATTTTGATTAAGTAGTTAAATAAAACAGACGTTTTTAAATTAGAAAATGATAAATACACCCAAATATCACTCCAAATTAATGGTTTTGTTTGATATTTAGTTTTGTTAATTTAGCTTCCAGATAATTCCCCTACCATGATATAACATTTTTAGTTTCTAATGTGCTTGCAACATTCGTGTAACTCTATATTTTATTTAATTAATTAATTAATTAATTAATTTATTTTCATTTTTCCAAAGCTGGAAACGGGGAGGCAGTCAGACAGACTCCTGCATGCGCCCGACTGGAATCCACCCGGCATGCCCACCAGGGGGTGATGTTCTGCCCCTCTGTTGCATCCAGAGCCATTCTAGCGCCTGAGGCAGAGGCCACAGAGCCATTCCCAGCGCCCGGGCCATCCTTGCTCCAATGGAGCCTCGGCTGCGGGAGGGGAAGAGAGAGACAGAGAGGAAGGAGAAAAGGAGGGGTGGAGAAGCAGATGGGCGCTTCTCCTGTGTACCCTGGCCGGGAATCGAACCCGGGACTCCTGCACGCCAGACCGACGCTCTACCGCTGAGCCAACCGGCCAGGGCCTATATTTTATTTTTGATTTTAAATATTATTATAAAGTTTGGAAAAATCAAAAAAGAGAAAATGCCATTTCAACAATAAATTGAAAAAGGAAATTCTATTCCTCATTAAAGAAAGATAACATTGTTTTCTGCACTATTTGCAGTGGAGAATATTGTATTGCAGTTGGGGGCAGAGCAGCAATAACAAAACACTTGAGCACCTACGAATATAAGCAATCATTAGATACATCAGCTTCTAATTGTAAAGTAACAAGTTTTTTTTTTGTTTGTTTTTTTATAGAGACAGAGAGAGAGAGTCAGAGAGAGGAATAAATAAGGACAGACAGACAGGAACAGAGAGAGATGAGAAGCATTAATCATCAGTTTTTCGTTGCGACACCTTAGTTGTTCATTGATTGCTTTCTCATATGTGCTTTGACTGTGGGCCTTCAGCAAACTGAGTAACCCCTTGCTCAAGCCAGCAACCTTGGGTCCAAGCTGGTGAGCTTTTGCTCAAACCAGATGAGCCTGCACTCAAGCTGGCGACCTCGGGGTCTTGAACCTGGGTCTTCCGCATCCCAGTCTGACGCTCTATCCACTGCGCCACCACCTAGTCAGGCAAGTAACAAGTTTTTTTAAAACTTCAAATTATTCTGAAGATTAAAAACAGTTGGCTGCAATGGAGGGAACATATACATTTCATACCATAATTCACAATAAAAGGTTTTGTAGTATGGATTGTACAACTAAATTATTGAAAAAGTTTCACAATGCAAAATTTTCATGTGCCAGGACAAAGTGTGAGGCTATTTTAAAATCAGTATTTAAAAATTACTGTAACAAAATACTTACAGAAAACTTGGAAACTGCAGCATTTGTAACAATTTTGTCTGATGCATCAAATCATACTGAAATTAAATTTTATCCAATAATAGTAAGATATTTTAAAGATTTTTAAATTTTTTTATTTATTTATTCATTTTAGAGAGGAGAGGGAGAGACAGAGAGAGAGGAGAGACAGAGAGAGAGAAGGGGGGGAGGAGCTGGAAGCATCAACTCCCATATGTGCCTTGACCAGGCAAGCCCAGGGTTTCGAACCGGCAACCTCAGTATTTCCAGGTCAATGCTTTATCCACTGTGCCACCACAGGTTAGGCAATAGTAAGATATTTTAATGTTACCAAGGGCATTCAAGTAAAAATTTTAAATTTAGAATCCATAGAGGGCAAAACTTCTGAAATTTTATCAAACCATCTATACAGAGTAATAAATAAAAACAACTTGAAATCCAAAGTTGTTACACTAATGGCTGATGATACAAATACAAATTTTGGTAGGCAAAGATGCAAAGGGGTGAATAACATGCATGTAAAATTACAAGAGTTACTCCAAAAGAAAATACTAGGAATAGGCACATATTTTGTCAAATGCAATCAACACAGCATCATGTGCCATGCTAATTGATGTAGAAGTAATAATAATTACAAATTATTTGCATTTTAGTCATTTTACCATTCATGTTGCTACTGTAAAATAATTTTATAAAGAAGCAAATGTTGAATACAAAGAACTTTTAGGATATTCAAAAGTTAGATGGCTTGCTTTAACACCTGCTATAGAGTGTGCTCTACAATTATTTGAGCCTCTCCATTCTAATTTTTTAAGTCTAGACAAATGTCCTAAAATCCTGGAATCATTTTTCAATAATAAAATATCTGAGATATTAATGTTTTTTGTACATAATCAAGCACTTATTTTTCACAAAACAATTTAAAAGATTGAAGGTGAATACATTTCAGCTATGGAAGTTAGTCTTATTTTGAATGACTTTATCTTTCAATATAAATCTCATATTGAAGAAAAATTTCTTTCTTTAATTATAAAAAGAAAATTGTCATACTTAGAGCAATTAAATCCGGGCATAACAGAAAATTTTATCAACGAAGTGCAGAATTTTTACCAGACATGTTCTCAATATATTGAAGAATTGCCTGAAACAAACATCATGGGAAATAACAGTTTTAATGGTGTTTTTTGACTTCATTGCAAGTATATTGGACAAATATTGAATCTTGTCTTGAGTTTTTGTCTAAAGAAATACCAGACATCAAAATAGATGACAATTGTCTCTTTGAAGAAATTAGAAGACTGAATGTATATTTAAATTCTGAAAAATTAATACAATGGGACAGCATCAAAATTAATAGATGGATGAAAATATTCAGCCATTTCAAAAATGAACATATTCCATGTGAAAATTTATTTATTCTTGTTCAGTTTACATTGTATTGCCCTGGAACTAATGCAGCAGTTGAAAGAATTTTTCAATTGCTAATGATTTTTGGACGAGCTACCAGTGGGGAGAAAAACTATCAGAACAGAGGCTTGTTGTCACTGTTGTTTAATAATGGTAAAGAAGCATTAAAAAGATTCACAAAGAAGCAGATTTAAGTTGTTTCTGTTACTCAATTTTTTTTGTCAGAGCAACTATGTTCACGGTGTTGACTATGTAAATGAGACAGCACAACTGAGACACATGTCAGTTCAAGATGGTCACTGGTGCTGAATGTCGGTCAGGGTGGCCCAGATGTCTGCTTCCATCCACCCTTTGCCTCTTGTCATTCTGCGTGATATTGGAACAGTTTTTATTTTAAGTATCCAATGAGGAGTTAAAGGGAAGCAAGTTAGCTGGAAAAAATGAGGAGAAACATGGCAGTTGGTTCTTTCTTTCTTTCTTTCTTTCTTTCTTTCTTTCTTTCTTTCTTTCTTTCCTTCTTTATTATTTTGTTTCCAACTCTGTTGGCCTTTTCTTACTGGAAGAAACTAATTCTTGGACCTGAGGAGATAAACATGAAAAAAGGGGCAAGCATAACATTTCTTTGTGCTGTTTTGATCTGGCAATGAAGGAGAAAAGGAGCAAAAGGAAACCACATGGATATTCCCAAGTGGAAGGGTGCAAAGATTTTGGTTCAATGAAAGTGATAAAATGCTTTTCCTTTTTAAAGCAACATTTCCTCAACATCTCCACATGTTATTAGTTATGAGCTTCTTTTCAGCATGACGTTTAACCATGACCATTGTATGACTGCTGTGCGGCCAGTAACCACGCCCACCATCACAGCCTCCTGGCTCTTGCCGATTCCCATTTGATTTGAATAGATTGTAATGAGACAATGGAGCCAAGAACTGGTGGGCCATTACCTTTTATCCTAGCTCACATCTGGCAGGCAAGTGAGTAAATACACACAGCAGGAAAACACTACCCTTTCCATTCAGGGCTCCCAAAGCCATTGACTCATCTGAGTTTTCCTAGAATCGAAGGCCATCATCAGTTCAGCAGAGCTCACAAAGCCCCTCATCTCTGTTCCTCTTCAGCATGTCTCCATCTTGGCTGCCTGCCTCCTCTGCAACTCACGTGGCCTCTCTTCCCTGCAACAACGGGGTCTCCTTCTCTCTGCCAAAATGGCCTCCTAGCTCCTCCTTTTAAAACTTTTTGGCAGAAAAACCCTCCTCCAGAACACATTAGCATAATCAAGCCCCTTCCTAAGCAGGAAGGTAATCAGCCACTCCATGTGGGCGGTGGCTATCTTTAACAATAAAAGTGAGCAAAATGAAATACAAATTTATAAACTTATTTGCCCAAAAACTGCACTACAGTAACTTAACAAAATCCCTATTGTCAGACACTTTCATTGTTACTATTTTTAATAACTATCATTTGTCTTTCAAACATTTTTATTTTTAATGAATGCAGAAATAGTACAACAAACCCCCATAATCCTAAAACTAGATTCACCATTTCTCAACAGTTTGCTCTATTTGATTTATTATTATAAATTAGGGAATTATGAAAAGCAAAGGTCATAGTAATTTGTATACTAGGTAACTTCACTGATGATATCAATCTACCCAATCATCAATTAGCCAATCAATAGTTGGTTTCAACTTTGTGCTCAAGATTCTGAGGATATTGTAAGGCCAGTAGCCACGGCCACCATCACAGCTGCCTGGCCTGTGCAGGTTCGCATTTGATTCAGACAGACGGTAACTGAACAATGGAGTCAAGAACTGGTGGGCTATTACCTTTTAATCCTAGCTTACACCCAGCGGGCAAGAAATATACACAGTGGGAAAACACTTCCCTTTCCATTCAGGGCTCCCAAAGCCACTGACTCATCCGAGTTTCCTAGAATCAAAGGTTTCTAGCTCACCAGCCTCATTCACCTCTGTTCCCCATCTCCTCCTCTCTGCACAAACTCTGCACAAACTGGCTTCTCCTTCAGCACTCCACCATCTTGGCTGCTTCTCCTTTCCTCCACGTGGCCTTTCTCTGCTCTCCTTTCTCTGCTCTCTCCTCTAATGCTAATCTCAGGAACCGAGAGAGAGCAAGCTCTTGGTCTGCCCCATTTTATAGTGTAGAAATCAAAACCTTTAATCCAATATACAAACAAGGAAGTCTCTGATAAAAAGTCACTTAGGGTGGGAAAGCCTTAGTCTTAAAACTAAGCCTTAGGGTATAACAACCCTGCCTGCTTACAGCCTGTGCCCCACATCCAATGCAAAGCATACCTATATATCATATGTACAAACTTATTTGACCAACAGATACAAAGGGAAAATGAAATGTGGTATTGTAAGGCCAGTAGCCGCGGCCACCATCACAGCCACCTAGCCTGTGCAGGTTTGCATTTGATTCAGGCAGATGGTAATGAAACAATGGAGCCAAGAATTGGTGGGCCCTTAGCTTTAATCATAACTTGCACCCAGTGGGCAAGAAATACACACAGTGGGGAAAAACACTTCCCTTTCCATTCAGGGTTCCCAAAGCCACTGACTCATCCGAGTTTTCTAGAATCAAAGGTTTCTACCTCACCAGCCTTATTCACCCCTGTTCCCCATCTCCTTCTCTCTGCACAAACTCTGCACAAACTGGCTTCTCCTTCAGCACTCCACCATCTTGGCTGACTCTCTCCTGCAATGCCATTTTCAGGAACTGAGCAAGAGCAAGCCACTGGTCTATCTCTATTTTATAGTATAGAAATCAAAACCTTTAAAGCCAATATATAAATAAGGAAGTCTCTGATACAAAGTCACTTATTTGTGGCATAAATGGGATTCCTCATAAGAGTGTGTGCCACCCCACATTATGCAACAGTCAAGGGTTCCGGGAAAAGCTTAGTTTTGAAAATATCTTAGTATTAAAAGGGTAGGAAGGGTTAGTCTTAAAACTAAGCCTTAGGCTATAACAACCCTGCCTGCTTACAGCCTATTTCCCACATCCAATGCAAACTATAAGTGAGCAAACATATATATCATATTTATAAACTTATTTGACCTCCAGGTATCTATTCCTCAGAAACATATTGTCTAAGTGGAGAGGCATACTAACTTACATGAAATCAATGTTAAACAAGAAGACTGTTAAAGGCCATAGGAGGCTGAAAGATAAAGAATATTATAGTTACAAAGAAACTCAGAAATAATTTTCTCCCACCTCCCTCTTTCATGGATGAGTGTTTACATATATTTTACTAGTTACATGACAATATTTGCTGTAATATGTCCAGTGATAAAAACCTACCACTTAGCAGTGCAGCCAATTCTGTGTCAGCTCTCTGTGCCGGAGTGTTCTTTCAGAAACTCAACTAAAAAGGAGTTTTCTCTAATCTTCATCTCTTTTCCCCAGTTTAGCCTCAGTCAATGGTACCTGGCTAATACCATCGGATATTGTTGGGTGGAGTTTGACTGCAAAAACAGAGCTAAGTATAGCCTCAGTTCACTAGGAGCAATCTCAGATGTTTCCCAATCCCCCTCACACCCAACCAGCTGGAAATTCTGTCACTCCCAGACTTGGTTTTAGCATGAAGACTGAACACTAAAGGAGCAAACCAAATCTCTCCTACAGAAAGTTCTGGAGGTTGCTAAAGGCACCTGAGCCATAACTTTCTGGATTGTACAGAACCTGATGTGCTAGACTAGCCCCATTATCACACCACATGCCAGGTTGCTTGTCTACCCTCAGTCACCATAGAAAGGACCAAGAGCTTTATGTGTGCAAAGTAAGACCATTATCCTCTTCAGTCTGTACTGTACACTTCCTTCAGCAATAGTCACAGTGAAGCAATAGGGATCAGTGTTTCAGAGTTTGAAATGAAGCCCTAACAACCTGCCGCAAATATCTTTCCTCAAGGTCTCTGGATCTTTACCACCCTTCTGTTCAGCCTCATGTCCCATAGCCAAATTCTACTGATGTCTGCCTCAGACCACCAGGCTGAGTATCCCACCCACATCTATGTCTGCAAGAAGCCCAGGCCTCTGGGACCCCCACCCCTATCCCCACATGGCTTTGTACATATTCATTTCTGGTTCCATTTTTCTTCTCTTACCAATTTCTGACACCAGTGGTGGATTTACTATAACACTAATGAAGCTTAGGTTTCAGGAAGCATCATGTCATGTGTCCCTTCCAAAGCTGGGCTTTTTTCGCCAGGGCAAGGGAGAGGAAGCAGCACTGCCAACCAGATGTTGGAAGCTGAGAGAGCTGACTGCCTTACCGTCTCTGTCTGTGTCCTGTAGTGGGTCCTGGCTACCTTACCTTAAGACAACTTGCTTCCACGCATGTCTTGAGCATCCACCCTACGAGAATAATTTGAACGCTGTGGAGCTGAGCAGCAGCCTTACTGGGTTAGCTACAAGGGCTGCGGTTTTCACTGCAGAGGCTTCCAAGAAAAAGCAACTGAGTAAGAAACTGGAAAAAATTTTAATTGTGGCATAACCAATAAGAAAAATGATAGAAATAAAAAGGAAAAAGTTTTAATAATTAAAAAACAAACAATAATTAAACTTCCCCAATTTTTATCAACTTTGCTTGAGAAAGAACAATAATTTCGCTTTTTCTTCTATAGAAAATATTACAAAATTACTGTTGTATGAAAAGATAACTGAAGAAGATTCAGGTGAACAGCAGGCAAATACTATAGAAACAAGGAGTTATAGAAATGTTAGGCAGTTAGCTAACACTCTTAATAGTATTTTCCAGAGTTTTATGGTGTTTATTTGTAATTTAAAAAATTTGTTTTCTAAAAGAGGACTCTTCAAAGATATAAAGCGTTATCCTGAAATAACCTGAATTTATTCTAGAGTATTCCTTGAAGATTTCAGCCCCTGTCTTTGTATTTTCTTCAATTCTACTCCTATCTTAAACTTGACATTAATATCTATGGATATGATTTTCTTAATACCCTGGCCTCTCCCATCCTTGCTATCCTCTTTTTTTGAAGACAGCTTTCTTCATCCAACCTTAGTCACTCATTTTCTTGATGACTCCTCAGACCTTGTCCTTGTTGATAGGGGCAATTCCTCCACCTTTTCAGTTGAAGTGTTCCTCACTCAGACCATGATCTCTCTCATATTTATGGTGCATTTGCTTTGTGTTCAGACTCCTACAAAGCTGGATCTCATTCCAATCCCACTGAACCACTGCTTTTCCTCTGCCTCTCACCACCTCATGGACCTTGTCCCTTTTAACCCAGTATGAAGCCTGAGCTCTACCAACCTAATTCATCTCTTACATACACCCTCAACTTCCCTCTCCTTTTTTTTTATCTTCACTAAAACCAACTAGTTAAACCAACTCTAGCATAATATGCACCATCATGTTAATTGGAGAATAGTCACCATGTTGATGGCTCTCATTTAAAGTTATAACTGCTGATCTCCAGTAAGCCTTTACGCTGCTGAGTTGTCAATCGATGTTCATCTTGTCCCCTCATTCACTTTCCCCAACTCTTTCATATCTTCTTCACTGGCCTCGGCTTCCAATGTTCACTCTCTGCTGCTTTTCGTTTCACAAAGAACATAAAAACACACAGAAAATAACTTCTACACCCTTCGACTGGCAATTTACCTACTTGTCTGCTACATATCTGCTCCTTTCTTGTACCCTTTTTTTTTTGGTTGCTATGGGTGGTAGTTTTCCTTCACTAACTGAATGCACAGAATTACCATCTTCTCTTATTTAGTAGCAGCTGTGTCTCCAACAATCTCTTCTCTCTCTCTGTATCTTAGATCTTCTCTCCCTATTGGACTGTTCCTGGCATAGCACAGACATGCTTTTGTATTTTCAGCCTAAAATTCACTTCTCCAGACCTCACATACTACGTGTAAAGCCAGTAGTGAGGGCCACCATCACAGCAACCTGGCCCATGCAGGTTCGCATTGGATTTGGACAGTCAGTAAAGAAACAATGGAGCCAAAAACTGATGAGCCATCATTTTAAATCCTAGCTTGCACCCCGTGGGCAAGTAAAAACACACACTGGGCTCCAAAACCCACTCACATTCAGTGCTCACAAAGCTACTGACTTATCCGAGTTTCCTAGAATCAAAGGTTTCTAGCTCACCAGACTTATTCACCTCTGTTCCCCATCTCCTTCATTCTCCCTGCACAAACTCTGCACAAACTGGCTTCTCACTCAACACTCTGCCATCTTGGCTGCTTCTCCTGGCCTCTTCCATGTGGTCTGTCTCTGCTTTCTGCTCTCTAATGCTAATCTCAGAAACCAAAAGAACAAGCTCCCGTTCTGCCCCCATTTTATAATGTAGAAATCAAAATCTTTAATCCAATATACAAAATAGGAAACTCTCTAATACAAAGTCATTTATCTGAGGCATGATGGGATTGCACCACCCCACATCAAAAAGGGTGGGAAAGGCTTAATCCCAAAACCAAGCCCCAGGCTACAAGGATCCTGCCTGCCCACAGCCGCCCCCAACACACATTTATATCATCTGGGTGACGGCCTCCACGTGGGCAGCGCCATCTTTAACAAAGTGAGCATAATACATTCTATCTGTCCAACACTACTTCACTCCTGTATTCTGCTCTAGACAAAAACTCCTCAATAACTGTTCATATTTGCTCTATCTAATTTTTCTCTTCTTCTCTCTTGAATTCACTTTAGTCAAATTTTTTACATTGTCCTTATTGAAATCATTAAACATCAATGTTGCTAATTCAGTGGTCAAATATAAGTCTTTGTCGTACTTCTATAGTAAGTGACATTTGACACACCATTTCTTCTTTATTGAAACATTTGCTTTGCTAAACTTCCAGAAGATGACATTGTCTTCATTTCCTCCAATTTCACTTGCTTCTCCTTCTGTCTCCTGGGTCAGTCTTTCTTAACTCTCTGATCTCTAAATTCAACTTCCTCCTGAGATAAAAGCTTGGACCTCATCTCTTGTCTAGATTTACTCACATCTTGGAGATCTCATCCAGTTTTGTGGTTTTAAATATAATTTGATATCCTAAAAGCTCTGCAGATTTATCTCTAAATCAGGTCTTTTTCTTGAAGTCTATATTTGGATATCTTGCCATCTCTTTCATACTTGTATTTGGAGGTTTAATAAGCATTTAAAATATACCACATTTAAAAAAAAATTCCTGGTCATGTCAACAAGTTGCCACTTCATTCTTCAAAGTTTTTCACAGCAATATATAGTCCTTTTCTTACTTTTCCTTTTATCCCATACCCCACATCAAATTCATGAACAAATCCTGTTGATTTTACTTGAAAAATATATTCTGAATCATAGCTGTCACCTCTCTACCATGCTTTTCCATTTTGGGGTTTGGCGTGGCTTCCAAACTTATTTTCTTGACTCTGGTCTTCCAGTGCCTGCTCTCCCACCTCGTACTTTTACCACCATGTTTTCTTCACAGAGCAGCCAGAATGAGTCTTTAAATGGCTTAAATCCAATCACATTTTATTTTCGGTCAAAACCTCCCAAGGCTTCCCATCTTTCAAAAGGAAAATCCAAGTGTCTGACCGTGCTTTTCCGACCTTCTTGTACAAGTCCACCACTCACTCACTTGGCTCCAATTTAGTTTCCTGTTCTCCTAGCACTCCGGCACAACCCTGCCTTGGGACCTCTGCGCCTGTGTTTCCTCTGGTTGGAGCTCTCTCCCCTCAGATAACCTCATATCTCACTTCTCATCTCCAGCAAATCTTTGCTCAAATGTCACTTGTCTGACCACCCTTTCTAAAATTGCCATCTTCCTACCCTAGAACTTCCTATCTCCCTTTTTAAAAACTTTTTTATTATTTTTTATTTTTGTATTTTTCTGAAGCTGGAAACAGGGAGGCAGTCAGACAGATTCCCGCATGCGCCCGACCGGAATCCACCCGGCATGCCCATCAGGGGGCGATGCTCTGCCCATCCCGGGCATCGCTCTGCTGCGACCAGAGCCACTCTAGCGCCTGGGGCAGAGGCCAAGGAGCCATCCCCAGCGCCCAGGCCATCTTTGCTCCAATGGAGCCTCAGCTGCGGGAGGGGAAGAGAGAGACAGAGAGGAAGGAGAGGGGGTGGGGTGGAGAAGCAGATGGGCGCTTCTCCTGTGTGCCCTGGCCGGGAATCGAACCTGGGACTTCCGCACACCAGGCCGATGCTCTACCACTGAGCCAACCAGCCAGGGCCTTATCTCCCTTCTTGACTTTCCTTTTTCAATAACTTTTGTGGTGGTATATTCTAAGTGCAATTTTCATCTCTTACTATTTTTGTGCTTATCCATTTTGTTTATTGCCCTAACTAGAACGTAAGCTACCATTTTGTTAACATTGAATGCCCATTGCCTACAGGAGTGCCCACTACATATTAGGTTCTCAAAAATAATTTTCAAGTAAGTGCATTAATGATAGATTTCTGTTTAAATAAAGAGACTAGGAGAGATGAAATGGTAGGCTTTAGGGTAGTTGAGGCAGCAGATTCCGTTAATGGGAACAAAGAGGAGGATTGAGGGAGAAGAGTTGGCTGTGGTAGAAGAAGGGGCAAGAACACAGACAGGAAGCAGCTCTGCCACCTGAATGCCCAGTGACAACAGGAGGACAAGTCTTTGCACTTTGGTAGGTGCACTGGTGAGTAAGGGAAAACTGATGTTAGACTACAGAGAAATGCTGAAATTTAAATGTCATTTCAGTCTCTATGACTTCTGAGCTTTCTTCTGATCTTTTTTACTTTCCTTTATATACTGTACTAGATGAAGTTCCCAAAGAACTGTAACAGACAATGACCCTGTAACAGTGCCTGTGTTATGGATGAAATGTTAAAAACTGAAGACGTTGAGAAAGCAATCAATGAGCAACTAAAGTGTTGCAACTATGAGTTGATGCTTCTCATCTCTCTGTTTGTCTGTCTGTCTCTCTTTCACATCAAAACAAACAAACAAACTTAAACCCCCCCAAATCCTGAAGACGTAAAAGGACAAATTGGCTTAAAAGTAGAAGGAAGTTGCCCTGGCCGGTTGGCTCAGCGGTAGAGCGTCGGCCAAGCGTGCGGAGGACCCGGGTTCGATTCCCGGCCAGGGCACACAGGAGAAGCGCCCATTTGCTTCTCCACCCCTCCGCCGCGCCTTCCTCTCTGTCTCTCTCTTCCCCTCCCGCAGCCAAGGCTCCATTGGAGCAAAGATGGCCCGGGCGCTGGGGATGGCTCTGTGGCCTCTGCCTCAGGCGCTAGAGTAGCTCTGGTCGCAACATGGCGACGCCCAGGATGGGCAGAGCATCGCCCCCTGGTGGGCAGAGCATCGTCCCCTGGTGGGCATGCCGGGTGGATCCCGGTCGGGCGCATGCGGGAGTCTGTCTGACTGTCTCTCCCTGTTTCCAGCTTCAGAAAAATGCAAAAAAAAAAAAAAAAAAAAAAAGTAGAAGGAAGTTTATATCACTCCACTGTTGCTATTTAACAGTATATACAACTAATATCAATATAATTTTTAAAATTAATTACTCTGTTAACTCTAAGAAACACGCACAACATAAGTAAAGAAATGCACCTAGAAATGTTAATACAATGTTGATAGAAAGCCCAATTCATAAGTCCACTATTTGCAGAGTGAAGTACAGACAATGGCCATGCTATAACCTCCTAGTAGTGGGGAGATATCACTTTGGGGAGTAGTGGGGAGATAGTAACTTTGCCAAGTCTAGAGTTCCCCCACCCACTGTTGCCTTTTTTAAACAAAACAAAACAAAACAAAACAAAACAAAACAAAAGCAAACCACCTTGTTCATAGGTAGAATTTTGGTAATTCCCTTCATATTTTGGTTTTATATTTATTGGTACCCTAACCCATGGCTGAAAAATAATGGAAACATTGCTACACATTAATGATTTAGTAAACTAAATTAGGAACAAGGTTACTGAGTGGCATTCTGTCCCCTGAATAAATAATAAGGATTCCAGAAATCTAGAAGAGAAGCGAGAAGCTGGCAGTTAGAACAGCACAAGCACAAACAAAACAATCTCTAATGTAGCCAAATCTCAACATTTTATAAAATGAAATATTAGATATAAGAATCTTGGAGAATTAAGATAAAAATGCATGAACAATGATTGGTAACAACAGACAGATCAACTCTTGTTGCTACAGATTAATAAGGAGGATTGAATTTTATAGAGCACAAAATATACTAACTGGAAAGAAGGCTAATTTTTGCCTTCTATAGACCAAAGTTGTTTTTTTTTAATAGTAATTGTGCATCCCAAAAGAAAAAATAAAAAGAGGTAGACTCTTCTTTTATGGGGTCCAATTTGTGCAAATTATAACTTTTGGCTATAAGAAACATATGACAGAGTTGTGTTAGTATGTTGCATCAATTTCATGAAAGACTGTCATATCTAATTATAAGAAGAAATATTGTATCAGAATAATCTTAGATAAAATTTATATTTGTTTCCATGCAAACAGTGGATACATGAGGATGAAGTGACACTCAATAGAGAAAGAGAGGTCCAGGCAACCTGTGAAGTTTTATAATCTCAGCTTTATTATTAGTCTGTGCCAAGCATTTGGAAAATACCCTTAGATGTAGCTGCAATTCCAGACAGGCTAAGGCCAACTGTAAACTTCACATGTGCCTCCCCGTATGTGGTTTAAAGAATTCAGAAAGAAGGAGTGGAACAGGTGGGTGCAAGCCTAGGCTTCTAAAGTGACCCTGACGAGGAGGAAGGAAGTGGCCCTCTTTGACAAGAGTGTGAGTGATTTAAGGCTTTGTGAAATGCCTGCATATCAAAAGAGAGTGGTAAAATCTCTTTTTAAAATGTGGAATTAGCAATGCCTTCAAGTTCATGGAGAATGATTTATTGTTTGAAAATAATGATGGCTTAGTATTCAGTAGAGAGAATCCAGTGATGATGACAGAGAATTATCTGGATTCTGGCAGCAAGAATGGATATCCAGGAGAGTAGTTTCTCTGCTTTTGAAAATGGGGGGTTTTCTAGTCTGTGAGGTTGATAGTAAAACTTTTGATACTTCCTCCCCTACACACACATTTATTCTGCCTATTGCATATGCACAAATTATAGTTGTTGAGATACTGGTTTCTGTTTGAATGTATTTTTTACTCAGTTCTTTTTTTGTGTGAATATTAAGTTTGGATATGCTTTCAATCATACAGAAGCATGATGTTATATTTCCTTCAAAAATATTTTTAATATTCTTTGTAACTTAAAAAATTTTTGTCTACATATTCTATAACTACCTGTTTAGTAAATTATTCAAAGTTTTATATAATGGCTTTGTTGCGTGAGTATTTGCTGCTATATTTGCCTTTCATGTTTTCTTTCAGAAGTCAGTCAAAGTTATTTTATAATATGTCCTGCTCTCTATTTCCTAATTATTAACTGGAATACAATGTTACTTGTGCATTTCCCACTCATAGTGTGAGAATTTTTTCCAGCAAATATGTCCTGTTTTGGTAATTTGTATATGCCCATATTAAGTACCATATTTTTTCTTTAGCTTTGTGTTTTGACATCTTTATTTCAGAGTTAATAGATTATAGTGTATAACTAGAACTTTAAAATCACTTTTAACACTGGTTAAATTTTTTTCAAAAAACTTTCTTATAAGATTGATATGCATCTTATATTCATGTACATTTTGATAAAGTAAATATGTTTACAGCAAGACATTAATAACCAAGGTAATCCAAGAGTATCATTTCTTCACAATCTGAAATTATCTAATTAATGCAAGAATAAATACATTGAATTGTGTTTATCTTAATGTAATTGTAACCTTGTTGGAGTTGGTTTAACAATGAAAGATTGGCAATAGAGAATTTGTGATGAATTAAGAACATTTTGCATCCATTGTGGCTGATTTAGTAAACCAAAATGTTGGTGTGATAGCAAATTCTACTTTGTGATTTCTGAAATTTTCTGTCTTTTTCCAGGGAAAAAATAATCAATTTATTAAAAATTTAGGAAAAGAAAAATAAAATACATATCTAATATCAAATTTTCTAAGTTTGTTAAGATATGTCAGGAAGTCTTAAATTTCTTCTAAAAATATTTTATTTAATGTCTCTAGCTGTCTTTTCTATTAAAAATATGAAGTATACAAATACTGAAAATAATATAACAAAAATTCAAGTGCTCACCTTTCAAGATTAACTAATATTAGCATGTTTAATTATACTTTAGTTTATTTATATAAAATAAGTAAAGCATATAGGAAAAGTCAAAGTCTCTTTGTCTCTTGCCTACTACCTGTCAACTCTCACTTATATCCTCACCACTTGAACTTTGCATTTTGTTGAAAAAACAATAATTAAAGAGGAACATGTGAGGGCTAGGGCAATCTACAACCCTGAGATTCTTCAACTTTGGTCCAAGTAATTCAGGTTCACCATTTTGCTGCTCGCTCACTCTTCGTAGGCTTCACTCAGGAACTACACAGTCCCATGTGGGTTTGAGTCATAGTATTTGAAAATTCAAGTTTTCGAATTAATGATATAGCAAGCCAGTTTTATCTTAAAGGTAAAGAAACAGACCTAGGGAGTAGAAGATACGTTTTCAGGACATACAGCTAATTCCTAAATGAACAAAGCCTAATTCCAGCTGTCTCCTTTTCTTCCATCTCCCTATTAATTCAGCTGTTTTCTAATCAATTTGAACCAGAGCCAGAGATTTTAATATTCAAAAAGTTTCAAGATTAGATTTCTTATACCAAATTTAGAATGGAAAAAAAAATAAAAGAAATGCTTTATTCTGCCTGCCATCTAATAAGACTTGAGTTCTAAAAGTAGAAGTTGCATAAACTAGCAGAAAGTTCTTTGGTACAAGTATTTTTTGAGTGTGTTGTGTGAATAAATGGTTAACAGCAAAGCTTCTCAGATATCATGGATTGCCTTCAAAATGCTCTTGGGAATGAAAATTGCATTGGCTGAATACCCAATGATAGAAAAACAGTTTGTGCTATTTGCTAATTCTAGAATGTCCCTGTGCCCATCGAGGACTGTCTTTTATGTGGGTCTTCTAAGAGAATCTTATGTGTTACTTCATGCATTTTTCATCAACTTTTCTTATGATTGATGTAGCCTTAAATACTGGTCCTCATCATAAGAAGAGAGGGGTACTGTCAGGAAGTCCACATGAATCAAGTTAGTTCATTTGATGTTCATAATAACCTTAAAGTATATATTATTTAGCAGATTCAGAAGCATTTTGCAGACAGCAGTCTAAAGAGAAACTTCCTTCAAAATTATAAATTACTCCTACTCCACCACAATAGCTTGTATAGTCATGTATGTTTTATGTCCTCTGGAATTTTTGTTTCTGTGCTATAGATTTGAAAATAGATCATTCTAGTGATCAATTTGGAAACTTCTAACTTTACCATTTGATGATGAGATAGATTTACAGTAGATGAGCTCAGGTTCAGAATAAGACAGAGCTGACACAGTTACATACAAGCCAAGTAATTTGAGTTCATTGTATAATTTCTCAATTATAAAGTGGGAGCAATGACATCTTGATTATTGTATTTGTACATTTTTAATCATTGTAGCATTTGTCTCTTTATTTCTTTTTAAAATTTTTATTTTTAACAGAGAGAGAGAGAGAGAGAGAGAGAGAGAGAGGGATAGATAGGGACAGACAGATAGGAACAGAGAGAGATGAGAAGCATCAGTCATCAGTTTTTCGTTGCGACACCTTAGTTGTTCATTGATTGCTTTCTCATATGTGCCTTGGCCGTGGGGCTACAACTGACCAAGTAACCCCTTGCTCAACTCAGCCACCTTGGACTCAAGCTGATGAGCTTTTTGCTCAAGCCAGATGAGCCCGCGCTCAAGCTGGCGACCTCGGGGTTTCGAACCTGGGTCCTCCGCATCCCAGTCCAATGCTCTATCCACTGCACCACCGCCTGGTCAGGCTCTTTATTTCTTTTTATTAATTGAACTTTATAAAGGTGACACTGGTTAACATAATTATACAGGTTTTAGGTGCCCAATTCTTCAACACACCTCTGTACACTGTAATTGTGTGTTCACCCCTTTACTCCCCAAATCAAGCCTTCATCCATTACCATTTATCTCCCCATACCCTCTTCCAATTCTATGGCTCCCCATTCCCTGGCCATCACCACACCATTAATGAGAAAAAAAAAAAAAAGAAGAAGAAGAAACACCATCACAATAAAAAATAATGACAATCCAAAAATTATTTTTATTTGGCTTTAGGATTTGTTATGTACTTACATTTTAATATATGCCTGAAGTTTTGCCTGAAAGTTTGCTTTACAGTAAGCAAAGAAGTCCCCCTTTTCCAGCACCCTACCACCACCCCATAAATCTAGGAAAGAACAGGAGAAGCATAAGAGAAGCTAAGAAGCTGTTCAAGTTTTCTGCCTGGCCTTGGTCCAGATGATCCCTGGCCCCTCAGCCAAGATAACTCAGAAACAGATAACTTCTTTCTGGCTGAAGGTAGCCAAGCAGAACAGCCTGCTCTCACTTTCTCTTCTCAAACATTCCAACCTCTGCTTCAGAGGAAAGAAGGAAGAATAAACAGACTGCGAGATGCAAATAACTAACGTAAACGGAGATGATGTTGTGACTGAAAAGCAAGATTCACTCCAGGTATTTCATGATCAATGTGTCACAGGACTGTTAACTATGGGAAACATGCATTTCATTTCTGGACCACTCCATCACTATTTGAACATCCCTGTGGGACTTTTTAGCACTCCATGCAGGTTTTAACAAGCTTGAACACGTGTATAATAAATGTTGACTCTTTGACATTCAATTTTGACTCAGCCTTTAAAATGGCCTTAAATAGAACTAATGCAATTTCTTTCTGACCTCAGTTTATTGTATTTTACTTGTAAATTTTGCCACTATAAATGAGATAGTTTTTAGATCATAGAATCTAGAAATTAATATTTTACTTATTTATATTTTACTTTTCATTCATATACTTTGACTTTTTAATGGAAAGAATTTATTCAACATTTACCCCAGAATTTAGAGTATCTCAAGACTCTACTGTCTGGTTCTATGTTGTTTACTATGTAATTTTACTGTTAAAAGTAGTATTTATAAACTATTTTGATACTTTTAACAAAGTTTAAATAATTTAACTATAGTAGTTTTTTTATATATATGTATATAAATACATATATAAATATAATTCTTTGTGTATTAAAAATCAACACAAGTTTGTGAAATGCACCCATGATCTGAAATGTGTAACAAAAATGTAATAACTTTCTAAGTTTAAATTCAAAATTAGACTTTTTTACAAATTAAGAAACAGATTTGTTGGATGCTTACTTAATATCAGAAGTTGTGGCATGATTTTCGTGACAGAAATGATGACTTCATTTCTGTTTTTTGACTTGGCCAGTTGTTGAGCAGGGGGGAAAAGAGCACTGTGGGGGTGCTGAAATGACCCTGTTAGTCTAGTGAGTTTGTTTAGAAGGTGGCATGTCTCATTTTAGGAGATGGTGATGAAATCAATTGGCAGAAAACTGCATGCAGTAGCCTGAGGAGTGTACTTTCTCAAAGGTCTTTTCTCTCTTCCTTCCCATGTTATTTGTCTGTTAAAGGGAAAGCAGGGAGGAAATGTCTCCAGTCCTTCTAGCAGAGCCCTTCCCAGTAAACAGTATTGTCCTAGATATTGTCAGGCCTTAATCCTCTGGTACTAAAGATACAAAGTATAAGAGAATGAAACTAAGGGTGCAATTTGAGATTTTGTCAGGAAGTTAAGAAACAGGTTTCTGGGTAGATATAACGGCATATAGAACTCTTTATTTATATAAGGTGACCAATCGTCCTCCTTTAGGGAGGACAGTCTTCTTTTTTAAGTTCTGTCCTCCTTTTTGATATTGGAAGACTAATCTGTAAATGTCCATATTCGATCGATGCAGAGTTGATCCATTGCGTGTGATGTGACGTATTTGAATCTAAATGAGTACTTTTTCCATATAATTATTATTAAAAATTAATAGGCATGTAAGCATAATTATCATATAAAATATTACAAATGTTTTTATTATGCATTTATCATATTATAGTGTATTATTGTTGCAATGAATAAAATGTTTCTTTTATTTATGATATTGTTTTCTTCAATTTATTTTTGTCCTTTTCATTGTAAAAAAGTTGGTCACCTTAGTAAACAGATACATTTAAAATGTTCGCAGGTTTACATGGAACATCATATTCACACATTTAATTGGTTCACAGCAAAATGCAAAATTGTCTATTGTATGACATGAGTTTTAATTATGATAACAAATAATTGTTTTAGAAATCTCCCTGGTTACTCTGGGAACACTGCCTCCCAGAGTGCAGATGTGTCTGTTACTGTCATCTATTTCTAGGTCCCCAGTTGGATGCTTCTAGTGATGGATTTCCATTCAAGACATAGAAGCAAGTAACAAATCCAGACTGCTAAGAAATGGAAACTATCACCATAAACCTTATAGCAGAAACAAGAGCCTCTCTCTGCGTCTGGCGGTCCTCATTATCTTGTCAGTGTCAGCATGTGGCTCCGGGCTTCCTGCTGCAGTGAAATGATAATGGGGCTCTCACTGGAGTGCATGGCTGCCCACTGTGGAGAGGGGTGCATTCCTGGCCCAAGCCTGTCTCCTATGAACTTACTTCACCAAAAGCTTCTGTCCTACCAATTTTGAATGTTTCCCTTGCTCTAAGAAAATGTACTTGGGGACTGCTCTTAATATGTCTGCTTTTGCCACCCATAGTCTTTTGTCTTTTCTCCTTAACCTCTGCATTATGGCAATGGATGAGCAGAAAGATCAGATTTCAGCTGCACATGTGTTTCACTGCTGAATAGAGTAAGTACCAATATATCTGAGAGCTGTGAGACTGAGTTCACTGATTTGTACCAAAAAGTGCTGGAGCTGTATACAGTAATTGGCTATTTTCTGGGGAAATATAGTGCTCCTTAAAGACAAGGTTTCCTATACTCATTAGTCCCTTATGTCTAAAGCCATCATCTAGCACACCAGGACTAGAGAAGAAATCAGTCTCTAAATTTTTGTTTCTTTTCTTTTGATAAGAAAGATGGGTTGAACTAGTTTATTTTTTTAAAAGTGTAAAGTAAATAAATAAAAATACTTAGAAAATGTTTCTGCCAACATTTTGAGTTTCTATTTGACTTTTATTTTTGTGTGTGACAGAAACAGAGAGAAGAAGAGAGGGACTAATGGGAGAGGGAAAGGGGGAGGGGGAGGGGCACAAAGAAAACAAGATAGAAGGTGACAGAGGACAATCTGACTTTGGGTGACGGGTATGCATCATAATTGAACGACAAGATACCCTGGTCTTGTTATCTTTGAATATATGTATCCTGATTTATTGATGTCACCCCATTAAAAAAATAAAATTATTTAAAAAAAAAAAAAAAAAAAGAAGAGAGGGACAGATAGGGACAGACAAGCAGGAAGAGAGAGAGATGAGAAGCATCAATTCCTCCTTGCTACTCCTTAGTCTCCTTAGTTGTTCATCGATTGCTCTCTCACATGTGCCTTGATGGGGGGAGAGGGGCTACAGCAGAGACAGTGACTCCTTGCTCAAGCCGGATGAGCCCTTGCTCAAGCCGGCGACCATGGGGTTTCGAACCTGGGTCCTCCGTGTCCCAGTCCAATGCTCTATCCACTGCACCACCACCTGGTCAGGCTCTCTTTGACTTTTTGACAAAGTAAAAATGAAGTGTTCAGTAGTGCAGAAATAAAGGTCATCTACAATTAAGTAAATTCAAAAGCCACAGGAAATGAAGAGAAGCTGATATTTTTTGTAAGTTTGAAATATATGAGAAGGTAAGGCTTTTTTATGTATGGAGCACTATCTTGGATCAATCTTTCAGGCAATGATATATAATAATAATGGGAAGGGAAATTTACCCCACATATTTTCTTTATTAAAATTTTAGCATTCCAAAGAGGTACCTATAGGAGTGGTTATGGAAATATACTTTAAATATGGCATAATAATCAATGTAAGCATGCTTCCTTCATCCAGTTTTTCTTTTACACATAAATTCTGCTGGTAATCCTGAATATGATATATTCTCCTTTCCAATTGTAAAGCCAGTAGCCACGGCCACCATCACAGCCACCTGGCCCATACAAGTTTGCATTTGATTTGGACAGACAGTAACAAAACAATGGAGTCAAGAACTGGTGGGCCATTACCTTTAATCCTAGCTTGCACCCAGTGGGCAAGAAATACACACAGTGGGAAAACACTTCCTCTTCCATTCAGGGCTCCCAAAGCCACTGACTTATTTGAGTTTCCTAGAATCAAAGGTTCTACCTCACCAGCCTTATTCACCTCTGTTCCCCATCTCCTCCTCTCTGCACAAACTGGCTTCTCTTTTAGCACTTCGCCATCTTGGCTGCCTCTCCTCTGCTCCACGTGGCCTTTCTTTGCTCTCCTACAACATGGGCTCCTCTGCCCCATTTTATAGTGTAGAAATCAAAGTGTAGAAATCAAAACTGATTTTTTAAATAATTTTTAAAATTATTAAAGAATATTTTTTAAAAAATTTATTTAAAAAGTACAGTTTTCATCCTTTAAAAGTTTTATTTATTTACACATAAACTGATTTAGAAAAACTTCATTGCCTTAAGCAGTACATGGATATGTTTGAAAATCTCCATAAAATAGAATAAAGTACTCCTTATGAACTTACCCAGGACATATATTAATCCAATATACAAACAAAGAAGTCTCTGATACAGTCACTTATCTGAGGCATGATGGGATTCCTCATAAGAGTGCACCACCCCTATTATGCAACAGTCAAGGGTGAGAAAGGCTTATTTTTAAAACTAAGCCTTAGGCTATAACAGGGGTCCCCAAACTTTTTACACAAAGGGCCAGTTCACTGTTCCTCAGACCATTGGAGGGCCGGACTATAAAAAAAAAAGTATGAACAAATCCCTATGCACACTGCACATATCTTATTTTAAAGTAAAAAAACAAAATGGGAACAAATACAATATTTAAAATAAAGAACAAGTAAATTTAAATCAACAAACTGACCAGTATTTCAATGGGAACTATGGGCCTGCTTTTGGCTAATGAGATAGTGGTGCCCCTTCCGGAAGTGCAGCGAGGGCCGGATAAATGGTCTCAGGGGGCCGCATGTGGCCCACAGGCCGTAGTTTGGGGACCCCTGGATTATAATGACCCTGCCTGCTTACAGCCTGTCCCCCACTCCCAATGCAAACTATAAGCGAGCAAACATATATATCATATTTACAAACTTATTTGACCAACACCAATGATGAATAACCAACTTTCCTTTTCCTTCCTCTCACTTTCAACAACTGATGAATTCCCTGTGTTCAAAGCACTGGGCTGGGTTCCCTGAGCCTGCTCATGCTTTGTCTATATATGCAAAGTCTGTATTTTCCAAAGGGCATAATTTATTGCTCATACTTTATTTATACATTTAAAATATTTATTAAAATATTTATTTAAAAAGTACAGTTTCCATCCTTTAAAAGTTTTATTTATTTACACATAAACTGATTTAGAAAAACCTCATTGCCTTAAGCAGTACATGGATATGTTTGAAAATCTCCATAAAATAGACTAAAGTACTCCTTATGAACTTACCCAGGACATAGAAATATTATTAAACCTATAAAATACACTCATTCATCTGCTCTAAATAAATTTTTGATGTTAGTTTTTTTTTTAAACCAGGAGAGAAATTCAGAGTAATGAATATTAAATCGACCATTCATTTCTGAAAATATCTAAAGCTTTCTGTGTGATTGGTGATAATGGTTTTAAAAAATGACAAAATGCCTGAGACTTTTTAAGGAACCACTATTACTAAGATTATGGAGTTTTGTTTACAAATCAGAAATAATTTTAATGTTTATTAAGCTAGAGTACTAAATTATTATATTATTAAGGTCATGGTAAGTTGTTTATGAATTTTATTTTCTTTTACTATCTCTGTTTTAATTTACAAAGGAGAAAAGGAAACAGGGGTAGGCAAAGTAGTAAATATTAATTTTAAGGCTATTTAAAACTTGACAAATATTCAAAAACTAATCATATATTAAATAACTGTACTAAAATAATTTTTATAGTTCTAATTTAATTGTTTTTATACATGTTTTGAATTTTTATATTTCTATTTTCCATATATATTGCAGTCTCACACATTGTTTTAGTAACGTCTTTAGCTCTTGTGCATTTTATCTTTTTGAAAATTAATGAAAGACCTTTCAGAGTTTATGTTTTTGTTAAGACTGAAATTATATTCTTTAGGAGGATTAAGCATTTTCCTTGTGAAAAATGAAAAGCGTTAAGAAGGAAACAATTTTGAACAGAGTTTTGATTACAGCTTGTGAACTAACTCAAAGCTTTATGATTTCTTTAATAGGATACTTACACTCAGCAACCAAATTTAAATTACATTTTATGCTAATTTAAAGTCACGTCCTCTTTTCATTATTTTACTATTTAAGACAGAAAAAGAGTTCTAAGAGGTTGATTGTGAAATACATTATTACATTCAGCCAGCAGGGGTCACAAAATAATACCCAAAGACTTCGGAGCAGTTTACCTCTCTAAGATCTTGAGCAACAGCCTAGCAAACATTTATCATGCCCCTGATGATAAAAGTAAAACTTTATTTTCAGAAATGGGAAAAATAAAGTTTGAACTTGCTTTGCAAAGACACTCATAATAAAAAGAGAAAAGAATGATTGTTTAAAGAAATGCTTCTGAATACCGATTCACTGTTAGGTCTTTAAAATGTGGCTTTAGCTAGTTATAAAGGACCACATGTTGTTTGGTTCTATTATATATATATGAAATGTCCTACATAGGCAAATCTATAAAGAAAGAAAGTAGATGGTTGCCTGAAGTTGGGGGTGTGGTGGAAGGGAAATTTAGGGGTGATGACTAAAGGAAGTAGAAGTTCTGTGAAATAAAAAAATTCTGAAATTGTGGTGATAAATTTACAAATCTGTGAATATACTAAAAACTATTGAATTGTTTATTTTCAATGACTGATTTATAGTAAAAATTTAATCTCAATAAAACTTTTAACATATGGTAGTTTAAAACCTTTAGTGTGTAAAGCTCCAAACTTATTTTCTAATGAGCATTAATGGGTTCTTGGATAATCAGTTATAATATGCCCTCATGATTTAAATTTCTATCAGGGGTTTCATTTCAAATATAAATTAATTTATATTATTTCAAGCAAACCCCAAATAGTTCATTTGGAGTTCTGGGAGAGAACAAGTTTGCCAGGAGAAACTTCATGGAGAGAGAAGTGCAGAGCTCCAGCTTCAGAGCTTGACTTTACCATGAATTCACTTGGGTGTCTTTAGATAATTGGCTTCACCTTTCTGTATTCACTTTTCTTTTTAATTTGTAAAATGATTGGTTGAGCTTTATTTCTCTGGTGCCATTTTAGCTGTACAAATCACATGGTATTGTCTCAATGCATTTGCTTATTTGTGATTTAATAAGGTGACCAACTTTTTTACAATGAAAAGGAGAACGAAAATAAATTTAAAAAACTACATTAATAAAAGAAATATTTTATTCATTGTAACAATAATACACTATAATATGATAAATACATAATAAAAGCATTTCTAATATTTTATATTGTAATTATTATGCTTACGTGTCTATTAATTTTTAATAATAATTGTAAGAAAAAAGTACTCATTTAGTAAAACTATCAAACAAAACCACTAATTTGGAGTGATATTTGGGTGTATTTATCATTTTCTAATTAAAAAACGTGTTTTATGCAATTATTTAATCAAAATGCATTATTAATAGATATGGTCTGAGGTTAGATTTCCACTTTAAAACTCAAATTTTGGGGAAATACTTTTGTAAATAAAATTATATGTATTTTGAAATTATTAAATAGATAATGAATTAATAATATGTGAATTGTGCTTACCTGTCTATGATTGAATATTCACTGAGAAAGAAATAATTGTCAGTCTACAATGTTGTATGTGCCATATTGTGTTTCAGTAAGAAGTACACAAAGCCATTTGTGTGATCAGTATATCACGTGCTCTCTCAAGGTCTCCTGTGCAGAGTGCACGCATCTCATAATCGAGTCTTGCTGCACTGTACTGATCCTTGATGAGTTGTCATGTCAAATACAGATACATCACATCAGATGCAATGGATTGACTCTGCATTGATCAAATATGGACATTTACAGATTAGTCTTCCAATATCAAAAAGGAGGACATGGCCTGGCCAGGCGGTGGCGCAGTGGATAGAGCGTCAGACTGGGATGCGGAGGACCCAGGTTCAAGACCCCAAAGTCACCAGCTTGAGCCCAATGTCACTGGCTCAAGCAGGGGGTTCCTCGGTCTGCTGAAGGCCCGTGGTCAGGGCACCTGTGGGAAGGCAATCAATGAACAACTAGGGTGTCGCAACAAAAAACCGATGATTGATGCTTCTCATCTCTCTGCGTTCCTGTCTGTCTATCCCTGTCTATCCCTTGCTCTGACTCTCTGTCTCTGTAAAAAAAAAAAAAAAAAAAAAAGGGAGGCCATGTAGGAGGACACTTTTTGAGGGAGGATGGAACTTACAAAAGAAGGACTGTCCTCCCCAAAGGAGGATGATTGGTCACCTTAGATTTAAGGAAACTGAAGAGCCTTTCTATTTATTTCCAGTATATTGTACAACATTTACACAGGATTTGAGTGAAGATTGAGATATGACTTTACTGTTTGATATTTGCTAAGCCAGCTTTGGAAGCAGATGTTTGAATTGTTTGCTAACTTACATGGATTTGGATGTCTGAATAAAAGATTACTTATATTTTAAAATTTTAGTAAATTAGTTTTTTAATTAAAAATACTTGAAATTATTAGAATTCCAAAATTGGAATTTTATATATAATAAGTTATATAGTGGGCTGTCAGATTCCTACATCTGTTTAATGAGTATATGGTCTAACTTGACATTTTAACTCAGCATATTTAAATTTAGAAAAGTGATATGTAGTGTTTAGACATAAGAACATTTTCTGAAAAATGTGTTTGAATCAGAAAAAAATGACAAGTTGATTATCTTTATGCTCTTTACTTCTTTCTTCAGGAAGATCTTTTGGGGTTCACTCTTATAGTCTCTCATTTCAATGGACCTCTATACAACCAGTAATTGTAATAGTAGCCTCATTCACTTTCTTTTGTTCTTCAGGATAAATACTTTAAAGACATAGAAACAAACAGTAATCTTTCTGGTTTTTTCAAATATTGTATACTCTTAAAGCAATATCTGGCTTTCACAGAGTACTTGAGATAAGATGGTAAATTAGGTGATGTTTGTCTTGATAGTATTTTTACATTGCCAGTTTTAACCTAGCTCCCCAAATCATTTCCTTTTATTTTTTTTATAATTTCCTTTTTTTGTCTTATTTTGCATCACCATCATATCATCCAAATATGCACAAAGAAGGTTGAAAACCCCAAAAGTATCAAAGTAGAAAAGCTGCAAAAGTCTTGATAAAACAGCCTTCCTTGATCATGTGTTCACCTATGCATTGGTTTGCTTGTCTTTAGTTCATACAGCCTGACAGCGAGGGCCTTTCTGCCCATCTCTATGGAAGTTTGTGTCTTTGGAGGTAAACATTTTAATGCGTAGAATTTGTATGGCATCTTACATTTATAGGAAGAATCTTAGAATCTTAGAACTGGCAAAGTATTTTGAGGACATGTGGTCAACCTGTCACCCAATAAGACGACTGCTTTCATGAAACTCATTCTGCATTAAGGATATGGTCTTATTTTTTCTGGAACAAGTATCCACTACACTATTTCAGAGGAATGAATTGCTTTCATGTTTTTATAGTCTGATCTTTTTTATAACACAGGTGCACAGGTGTGCCGATTTCATTGTCAGGGTTGCCCATCCTAACTCCTTTACTGAAGTAGCTCACCGTCTCTGAGCCAGGCCTTAGACTGGAGGAGAAGTTTACCTCAAAGTTCCTTTGCTCCCTAGCCAGATATAAAACTGTGCTTATCTAAGCAGTGGTCTTTGATTTAAATATTATAATATAATATAATATAATATAATATAATATAATATAATATAATATAATATAATATAATATAATATAATAATTTATAAGGCTAACACTACTAGCATGTTAAATAAATCATCTTACTTTAGGATTATAAGCACAAATGTGTACTTTTATCAAAAACAATTGATTTAGCCTGACCAGGTGGTGGCGCAGTGGATAAAGCATCAGACTGGGATGCAGAGGACCCAGGTTCAAGACCCCAAGGTTGCCAGCTTGAGCACGGGCTCATCTGGTTTGAGCAAAAGCTTACCAGCTTGGACCCAAGGTCGCTGGCTCGAGCAAAGGGTTACTTGGTCTGCTGAAGGCTCACGGTCAAGGCACATATGAGAAAGCAATCAATGAACAAATAAGGTCTTGCAACAAAAAACTGATGATTGTTGCTTCTCATCTCTCTCTGTTCCTGTGTCTGTCCCTATCTATTCCTCTCTCTGACTCTCTCCCTATCCCTGTAAAAAAAACAAAAAACAAAAAACAAAAAAAACCCCAATTGATTTACAAAATTTTCTTTTTTATAATTATTAAGCACTTATTAAGCAGTTAAAAGTTTTTATGATGTTATGGTTAAAAACAAATAATATTGCTTAGATTTAAGTTTTATTTTCTGGTTGCTTACAATTTATACAGTAAAACAACTAAGATTTGTATTAAAATGATGCAGAAATGGCAAAACAAAATGTTAAACCTGTGTATGATGAGTTAGACATTCATGTAAATTTCATTTTAGTTAGATATTTATGTAAAAATCTTAGCTAGTTATGTAAAAATTATATTTGTGTAAAATAGCCAAAAATAGTGTTTTCTTCCTTCCCTCTTCCTATTCTGTCTCTCAGTTTTTTAAAAGGGAATGAAGCCTAGCCTGACCAGGTGGTGCTGCAGTGTATAGAGCATCAGACTGGGACTTGGAGAACCCAGGTTTGAAACTCTGAGGTTGCTGGCTTGAGTGTGGGCTCACCAGCTTGAGCACAGGGTCGCTGGTTTGAGCGTGGGATCAGAGACATGACCTCATGGTCTCTGACTTGAGTCCAAAGGTTGCTGGCTTGAAGCCCAAGGTTGTTGGCTTGAGCTCGAAGTCACTGGCTTGAGTAAGGGGTCACTGGCTCTGCTGTAGCCCCCCATTCAAGGCACATATGGGAAAACAATCAGTGAACAACTAAGGCACTTCAACAAAAAATGGCTGCTTTTAATATCTCTCCCTTCCTGCCTGTCTGTCCCTATCTATCCCTCTCTCTGTCTCTGTCACAAAAAAATAAAAAAGGTGAATGAAATCTAAATCACAAAATGAATGAATTAACAAGTCAATAAATAAGTGAAAAGGCACACTGTATACATGCATAGATATAGGCAGACACACATAAACACTTTACCTTTCTTGATGCTCATGCAATGTGAATTACAGGTACACAATTTCTTGACTCTAGGGCAGTGGTTCTCAAACTTTTTGAAGTCGGAGTGCATTTAAAATCCTAAAAATAATTATAGGCACACTACATACAAATTTCTGAGAAATATATTATAATAATTTTTTTTAATAAATTTTTATTAATGGTAATGGGATGACATTAATAAATCAGGGTACATATATTCAAAGAAAACATGTCTAGGTTATTTTGTCATCAAATTATGTTGCAAACCCCTCGCCCAAAGTCAGATTGTCCTCTGTCACCCTCTATCTAGTTCTCTGTGCCCCTCCCCCTCCCCCTAACTCTCTCCCTCCCTCCCTCCCATGTCCTCCCTCCCCCCCCACCCATGGTAACCACCACACTCTTGTCCATGTCTCTTAGTCTCATTTTTATGTTCCACCAATGTATGGAATCATGTAGTTCTTGTTTTTTTCTGATTTGCTTATTTCACTCCTTATAATGTTATCAAGATCCCACCATTTTGCTGTAAATGATCTGATGTCATCATTTCTTATGGCTGAGTAGTATTCCATAGTGTATATGTGCCACATCTTCTTTATCCAGTCTTCTATTGAAGGGCTTTTTGGTTGTTTCCATGTCTTGGCCACTGTGAACAGTGCTGCAATGAACATGGGGCTACATGTGTCTTCACGTATCAATGTTTCTGAGGTTTTGGGGTATATACCCAGTAGAGGGATTGCTGGGTCATAAGGTAGTTCTATTTGCAGTTTTTTGAGGAACCACCATACTTTCCTCCATAATGGTTGTACTACTTTACAGTCCCACCAACAGTGAATGAGGGTTCCTTTTTCTCCACAGCCTCTCCAACATTTGCTATTACCCGTCTTGTTGATAATAGCTAATCTAACAGGAGTGAGGTGGTATCTCATTGTAGTTTTGATTTGCATTTCTCTAATAACTAATGAAGCTGAGCATCTTTTCATATATCTGTTGGCCATTTGTATCTCTTCCTGGGAGAAGTGTCTGTTCATGTCCTCTTCCCATTTTTTTATTGGATTGTTTTTTTGTTTGTTGTTGAGTTTTATGAGTTCTTTGTAAATTTTGGATATTAGGCCCTTATCTGAGCTGTCGTTTGAAAATATCAGTTCCCATATAGTTGGCTGTCTGTTTATTTTGATATCAGTTTCTCTTGCTGAGCAAAAACTTTTAATTCTGATGTAGTCCCATTCATTTATCTTTGCCTTCACTTCTCTTGCCATTGGAGTCAAGTTCATAAAATGTTCTTTAAAACCCAGGTCCATGATTTTAGTACCTATGTCTTCTTCTATGTACTTTATTGTTTCAGGTCTTATATTTAGGTCTTTGATCCATTTTGAATTAATTTTAGTACACGGGGACAGGCTGTAGTCGAGATTCATTCTTTTGCATGTGGCTTTCCAGTTTTCCCAACACCATTTGTTGAAGAGGCTTTCTTTTCTCCATTGTGTGTTGTTGGCCCCTTTATCAAAGATTATTTGACCATATATATGTGGTTTTATTTCTGGGCTTTCTATTCTGTTCCATTGGTCTGAGTGTCTATTTTTTTGCCAATACCATGCTGTTTTGATTATCGTGGCTCTATAATATAGTTTAAAGTCAGGTATTGTAATGCCCCCAGCTTCATTCCTTTTCCTTAGGATTGTTTTGGCTATTCAGGGTTTTTTATAGTTCCATATAAATCTGATGATTTTTTGTTCCATTTCTTTAAAAAATCTCATAGGGATTTTGATGGGAATTGCATTAAATTTGTATATTGCTTTGGGTAATATGGCCATTTTGATTATATTTATTCTTCCTATCCAAGAACAAGGAATATTTTTCCATCTCATTGTATCTTTTTCGATTTCCCTTAACAATGCTTTGTAATTTTCATTATATAGGTCCTTTACATTCTTTGTTATGTTTATTCCTAGGTATTTTGTTTTTTTTGTTGCAATCGTGAAGGGGATTATTTTTTTGAGTTCGTTTTCTAATATTTCATTGTTGGCATATAGAAAGGCTATGGACTTTTGTATGTTAATTTTGTATCCTGCGACCTTACTGTATTGGTTTATTGTTTCTAATAATCTTTTTGTGGAGTCCTTCGGGTTTTCGATGTATAGGATCATATCATCAGCAAAAAGTGATAGCTTTACTTCTTCTTTTCCGATATGGATGCCTTTTATTTCTTTGTCTTGTCTGATTGCTCTGGCCAGAACTTCTAGCACCACGTTGAATAAGAGTGGAGAGAGTGGACAACCCTGTCTTGTTCCTGATTTAAGGTAGAAAGTCCTCAGTTTTATGCTGTTTAATAGGATGTTGGCTGATGGTTTATCATATATGGCCTTTATCATGTTGAGATATTTTCCTTCTATACCCATTTTGTTGAGAGTCTTAAACATAAAATTGTGTTGTATTTTATCAAAAGCCTTTTCTGCATCTATTGATAAGATCATGTGGTTTTTGTTCTTTGTTTTGTTGATATGGTGTATTACGTTAACCGTTTTGCGTATGTTGAACCATCCTTGAGATTCTGGGATGAATCCCACTTGATCATGATGTATTATTTTTTTAATATGTTGTTGTATTCGGTTTGCCAGTATTTTGTTTAGTATTTTAGCATCTGTATTCATTAGAGATATTGGTCTGTAGTTTTCTTTCTTTGTGCCATCCTTGCCAGGTTTTGGTATGAGGGTTATGTTGGCCTCATAAAATGTGTTTGGAAGTATTGCTTCTTCTTCAATTTTTTGGAAGACTTTGAGTAGAATAGGAACCAAGTCTTCTTTGAATGTTTGATAGAATTCACTAGTATAACCGTCTGGGCCTGGACTTTTATTTTTGGGGAGATTTTTAATAGTTTTTTCTATTTCCTCCCTGCTGATTGGTCTGTTTAGGCTTTCTGCTTCTTCATGACTCAGTCTAGGAAGGTTGTATTGATCTAGGAATTTATCCATTTCTTCTAGATTGTTGTATTTGGTGGCATATAATTTTTCATAGTATTCTACAATAATTCTTTGTATTTCTATGATGTCTGTGGTGATCTCTCCTCTTTCATTTTGGATTTTATTTATTTGAGTCCTGTGTCTTTTTTCCTTGGTGAGTCTTGCCAAGGGTTTGTCAATTTTGTTGATTTTTTCAAAGAACCAGCTCCTTGTTTTATTGATTTTTGTATAGTTTTTCTGTTCTCTATTTCATTTATTTCTGCTCTGATTTTTATTATCTCCTTTCTTCGGCTGGTTTTGGGTTGTCTTTGTTCTTCTTTTTCTAGTTCCTTAAGGTGTGAAGTTAAGTGGTTTACTTCGGCTCTCTCTTGTTTGTTCATATAGGCCTGAAGTGATATGAACTTTCCTCTTATCCCAGAGATTCTGATATGTCGTATTTTCATTTTCATTTGTCTGTATATATCTTTTGATTTCTGCGCTTATTTCTTCTTTGACCCATTCATTTTTTAGAAGTATGTTGTTTAGTTTCCACATTTTTGTGGGTTTTTCCCCCTCTTTTTTGCAGTTGAATTCTAGTTTCAAGGCTTTATGATCAGAAAATATGCTTGGTACAATTTCAATTTTTCTAAATTTGCTGATATTGTCTTTGTGGCCCAACATATGGTCAATTCTTGAGAATGTTCCATGTACACTAGAGAAAAATGTATACTCTTTCGCTTTGGGATGAAGTGTCCTGTAGATGTCTATCATATCCAGGTGTTCTAGTATTTCGTTTAAGGCCACTATATCTTTATTGATTCTCTGTTTGGATGACCGATCTAGAGCCGTCAGCGGTGTATTGAGGTCTCCAAGTATGATTGTATTTTTGTTAGTTTTTGTTTTAAGGTCAATAAGTAGCTGTCTTATATATTTTGGTGCTCCTTGGTTTGGTGCATATATATTAAGGATTGTTATGTCTTCTTGATTCAACTTCCCCTTAATCATTATGAAATGACCATTTTTGTCTCTGAGTACTTTTTCTGTCTTGTAGTCAGCATTATTAGATATGAGTATTGCTACACTTGCTTTTTTTTGGGTGTTGTTTGCTTGGAGTATTGTTTTCCAGCCTTTCACTTTGAATTTGTTTTTATCCTTGTTGCTTAGATGTGTTTCTTGTAGGCAGCATATAGTTGGATTTTCTTTTTTAATCCATTCTGCTACTCTGTGTCTTTTTATTGGTAAGTTTAATCCATTTACATTTAGTGTAATTATTGACACTTGTGGGTTCCCTACTGCCATTTTATAAATTGCTTTCTGTTAGTTTTGTATCTAGTTTGATTCTTCTCTTTTGTTTTTCTATCATTTGTTTTTGTTTGTTTGTGTTCCATACTTCTTTCCTCTGTTGCTACCTTTTTTAAGTCAAGTGTTTTTGTGGTGGTTTTTTTAAGGGTGGTTACCATTAAGTAATGAAAAGGGTACCTACCATATTCATTGTAGTACCCTATCTTATAAGTATTTCTGCACTTCATCATCCTTTGCTACTGTTAATCTCCATCCTCTCCCCCCTTTTTTTCCTTTGTTGTCACAGTTTAAGTTTGGTTTTATTGTGTTCTTGGTGGAGCTGTTACTTGTGGTGTTGTTTTCTTTTGTTCTTTGAATCTGGTTGGAAAACCCCCCTTAGTATTTCCTGGAGTGGGGGCTTTCTGTTGATAAATTCTCTGATCTTTTCTGTATTTGTGAATGTTTTTATATCTCCTTCATACTTGAAGGATAGCTTTGATGGGTATAGTATTCTTGGCTGAAAGTTCCTCTCTTTCAGGGCTTTAAATATTGGGGTCCACTCTCTTCTAGCTTGTAGAGTTTCTGCTGAGAAATCTGATGATAATCTAATAGGCCTTCCTTTATATGTTGTACTCTTCTTTTCCCTGGCTGCCTTGAGAATTTTTTCTTTGTCATTGGTTTGTGTCATCTTTATTATGATGTGCCTTGGAGTGGGTTTGTTGGGGTTAAGAAAACTTGGTGTTCTGTTTGCTTCTTGAATTTGAGGCTTTAGTTCCTTCCACAGGCTTGGGAAGTTCTCGTCTATTATTTGTTTGAGTATATTCTCCATTCCATTTTCTTTCTCTTCTCCCTCTGATATACCTATTATTCTTATGTTATTCTTTCTGATGGAGTCAGACAATTCCTGTAGGGCTTTCTCGTTTTTTATTATTTTTGAGTCTCTTTCTTCTTCTCTCTGTTGTGCCTCAAGTTGTTTGTCTTCTATTTCACTAATCCTATCTTCAATCTGGGCTGTTCTGTTAGCTAAGCTTGTTACCTCATTTTTCAGCTCGTGAATTGAGTTTTTCATTTCTGTTTGATTTGTTTTTATAGTTTCAATTTCCTTGGTAATATATTCTTTGTGTTCATTGAGTTGTTTTCTGATCTCCCTATATTGCCTTTCTGTGTTTTCTTGTATATCTCTGAGTATTTTTAAGATTTCTATTTTAAATTCTCTGTCATTTAGCTCCAAGGCTTCCAATATGTTAAGTCTTTTCTCCATAGATTTTTCCACATCTATTTGTTTTACCTCTCTTTCTTTTGTATCCATAATATTCGATTTCCTCTTTCTTATCGGCATCTGAGGGTGGTCTTATTGATAGCACTAATTAGAATTAATAAAGAGTAAAAAGAAAAAAAAAAGGGTAAAACACCCCACAAAAAAAACAGTAATAATTTATTATTTCCCCCTTTTTTTCTCTCTTCTCTTTCCCTCCTTTCCCCTCCTCAGGGAAATATCGTGCCTATAATGGAGGGCCTGATTTGGGGTGAAGAGTTCAAGGGGCAAAAAAAAGGGAGTAGGGACCTACTAAATGCAAAAAAAAAAAAAAAGGAAGAAAATCTTAGACAAGCATAAGATGATTTGCTTGTAAGTGATGGTCAACTAAGAGATATAATGAGAGGGATAAGAGGGAATCAGAAAAAAGGACCAAATAAGAATAATAAAGAAGAAAAAATAAAAATAATAAGTAAAAATCTGTTGTATTAAGTGGAGCGAAGACTAAATACAATGGAGACCTTGGGTTGAGAGGACCCAAAATGCCACAAAAATAAACAAACAAGAGAAAAAAAAAATAAAAACAAAAGCAAAAAAGAGAAATAAAGCCAAAAAAAACCTTGAGTCCCAAATTGACTAATTTGTTCGTGATTGAGGATTATATGGGAGGAAAGTAAAATGAGAAAAGAAAAAACGAGTAGAAAGGAAAAAATAAGAAAAAGAGAAAAACGAAGGAAGAAATAAAATAGGAGGAGAAAAAAACAAAATAAAGCAAGACAAAAAAAAAAACAAAAAAACAAAAGAGGAGAGAGTGAGAGTTAAGTGTTTTGGAGTATAACCTTAAAGGAGGGTGAGGATGAAGAAGAAAAATAAAATGCAACACTCATGGGTAGTGTAGTTCAAGAAAGGGGAAGCATAAGATGGGCAGAGAATAGAAGGACCGAGGTGGAGGAAATAAAGGCAAAAAGATAGAAGAAACAAACAACAACAACAACAACAACAACAAAAAATTAGTGGATCAAGTTGTAAAGTCTGTGGGTTTTTCTTGATTTTGAGAGGTTAACTTCTTCCTTTTTCTTTTCTCTCCCTCTTCCTGGTTGGTGACTCTGTACCCCAGGCTCTGCCCCTGTGTCACTCTTAGGTAGGGATTTGCAGTTGATGGGATTCTATGGCAATGTCATATAATTGGCTTTAGTCTTGCTGGAAGTAAAGGCTTGTTGGCGTTTGCAGGGTCCAACGATGAGAGAGTTTGCTTTCCTGGATTCTCTCTCCTAGTCCCCCCTTTCTGAATTAGCAGCCTGGTGATCCAGCTATAAGGCTGCAACTGCTTCTGCCTGGGGAGTAAGAGGCTCAAAGAGCTGGGAAATCCCCACTCTATCCCCACTCAGTGCAAGGCTTTGGGAAAGGCTCTGAGAGTCAGGGCCTCCAGTGTAATCAGGCGGGGGTGGGAGTCAATTGTTGTCAAGGTGACTGTTCAGCGCCTATCATTTAGTTGGACCTCTCAACCCAGGCTTTCCACACTTTGTAGCCTGTTTTTGCAGGGAAGAAGAGGCACTAGTCTCTGCTTACGACTAGTGTAGTATAGACCTTATTATCTGTCAAGTCCTTCTTGTTAGCGTTTATCCCTTAATATGGAGGCTCTATCAATCAGAAGTTGCCCCCGCCCCTTTAGCAAGAGGCACTAAAAAATATCACGCCTCTTGTCTTGGATCGCTGAACTGAGAGAGATCTTATCAATTAGAACCGAGGGTGCGCAGATTTTATGGGTTAAGCTAATTTAAGTGATTGGGTCGCAGCTGTGTTTCCGAAGGTATTTTAGGCTGCCTGCGCGCGCCCCTCCCCCAACGCTTGATTGTTAGCTTGAATGGCTGGGTGAGGTGCCCCGCCCACGGAGAGAATCTCCCAAGCCTCTCCCGCTCGCCGCTGGTGGCTGGACCGCACCAGGCGCAGGATAATGGAGCCCCCTGGGTGTGCGGGCCAGCAGGGCACCCTGGGCGCGTGGAATGCCCAAGGCACATGCGCGAATGGGGCGCTCCGGGTACCGGTGGCCGGCGACCCCCACTCGCAGTGTGCGGGCCGCTGGGAACGTCAGCGGTGCTCAACCCGACCGGGTGCGCGCGCGGCGGCTCGTGGCGGCCGCTCGCAGTGGCAGTTCGCGGCGGCCGCTCGCGGCGGCTCGCGGTGGCGGCTCGCGTTGGCCGCTCACGGCGGCTCGCGGTTCCCAAGTATATGGGCTGACTGACCGCAGGCGCACTCCCTCGCGGCTTGAATGAGCGTCGCTGCTGTGGTAGCTTCCTCCACACCCTCGTCTCTCAGATTCAAGTGATAACAGTCCTTTTGCTTTCAGTTTGTGTGGAACTCCGGAATGCTCCGAGGATAAATTTTTTCTGTTTCTAGTTGATAAATTTGTTGTGATTTAGGGGAGAGCTGTCGGACGCGCTTCTCACGGCGCCATTTCCGTGACGTCACCTATTATAATAATTAAGTCAAATATTAGAGAAAAAATATAAAGTCCAAGCATGCTTTTATGGTAATTAATTGAAATAAATATGACAAAATTAAATTTATCCTGACATTAAAAAATATTTTTATGTTACATATTTTGAGTTATGCTTTTTAGAATTCATAAAAAAGAGGGGTTAAAAAATCAAAAAGTGGCAAAAAAGTTATCTTTTTATATTTATAGATACATTCTTAGTAAGATTTAGTAAATTCAGAAGGCCCCGACACGAATGTGTTTTTTCATTCTTGTATTTATGAGAAACATGAGCCTGATGTGTCCTAGCAATTTCTTCAATGTTTGAGCATATATATATATTTGAAAGGCAAACTCTCATTTTCTCATCAATACATTGAAGAATTCCTCTCTTTTTACTCTTAATAGTGTTGAGGGTAGAAAATCCTAATTCACAAAATAGGATGTTGAAAATTGTAGTAAAATGTTCAAAGCTTTTTTAGATATTGCCACATATTCTTCTTTATAGAAATCTAAAAGGCTTCAAGAGACAATTCCTTATATTTAATCATCAATCCATGATCAGTGGATATAGCTTCCAGTTCTTCTTCTTCTGCTAATGTTAAACCAAAATCACTCAAAGCTTCCATGAATGGGTTTCTAATCCAGTCATATTGTTCAGTGTTAAGTGATGGAAAATAAGAAACCAATTTTCTTCTAAACTTATTAAATGTTCAACTATTATTGGAAGTGTTTCATTTATGTAAGTGTTATTTATTAATGGAAACATTTCCAAATTACCTTCAACAGCTTTTCTTTTCCAAATCTGTAGTTTTCTCTGAAATGCTTTCATTTTGTCGGTGGATGTGAGAATATTTTCTTCCTTCCCTTGCATGCTAGTATTCAAAATATTGAGCTGCTGAAATATATCAACTAAATACTGTAACCTGGCAATCCAAAATTCGCATGAGGGAAGTTACAAAAATGTAACTTTTCATTTCTTCAAAAAACGCAAGAAGTTCTTGTCCTAGCTCCTGTACACAGGTAAGTACTTGTCCCCTTGACAACCACCTCATCTCAGTGTGTAAAAGCAGCCATTTGTGTTGTGAATCCATATTTATACAAAGCTTTTTGAATAAATGTAATTTGACAGGTCTTGTTTTAATAAAATTTACCATCTCAACAACTTGATCTAAAACCTTTCTTAGTTTTTCTCCCAATGTTTTTGCCATCAAGGCCTCCCTATGAAGAAAGCAGTGAGTTATGATAACATTCTCATTTTGTTTTTTTACAAAATATGTAAGACCCTTAACACAGCCTACCATGAAAGGGGCGCCATCTGTACGCCATCTGTGTGTAGGGGCGCCTACACACGACTTCCATGTTAACTGACATTTATCAAGAGAGTTATTCAAAATGTTAAACACATCTTTACTTTTTATAGACACACCTAATTCTTTGCAAAAAATAAACTGATTTACTATTTGATCTTCATTAATAAAACAGACAGATGTTAAGAGTTGTGCTGTGTTGGTAATGTCTGTTGACTCATCAACTTGCAAAGCAAAATTTGAATACTGAGGCTTATTACTGCATACATTTTTCTCAATATCAGAAGACATTTCTATAATATACCTGTGAACTGTATCATTGGACAGAGGAATCTTGCTTATTTTTATTGCTGCTTCATTTTCTAACATTGACATGACTATTTTTCTGCATGCAGGCAAAATAAGCGATTCAGCTAAAGTATGAGCTTTTCTATTTTTTGCTATCAGTTCTGAGACTTGATAAGAAGAAATTTGAGCTTTATCAGACAGTCATTATACTTTTAAAAGAATCTGCTGCTTTTGTTTGCTGTTCAGACAATTTCTTGAAAAAACTTACAGACTTGTCTTGTAAATTAGAGTGTATAGTTTTAAAAATGTTTTCTCAATTTACTAGGAAGCAATGATTCATTTGCCTTTTTACATTCACATACTAAACATAGCGGTAAAGGATGATCTGCACTTCTGGTCCAAGAGAAACCAAAGCTTAAATAACTTTCATTATATTTGTGAGTAGGCCGCAATTTTGCTTTTTTACTTGCACTTAACTTTTGCTCACTTCCAGAATCTAATTTTTCAATATCATGCTTCTTTTGGAGAAATCTATCCATTTTATTTGGGTGTATTTATCTAAAAATAATATAATGATGTGTTAATAATAAATATAATAATGATGTGTTAACAAAAAGAGCAGTATTTCTGTGATCAAATGGTATAATTGAGTAAGTATATTTATTTTTATATCTGGACACATGCCACAAATCAGCACAGCTAGTAATTCCAAGTCCCACTGGGAATGGTGCAAAAAAAGAAAATACATAAAAATCGCCCTGGCCGGTTGGCTCAGCAGTAGAGCGTCAAACCTGGTGTGCGGGGGACCCGGGTTCGATTCCCGGCCAGGGCACATAGGAGAAGTGCCCATTTGCTTCTCCACCCCCCTCCTTCCTCTCTGTCTCTCTTTTCCCCTCTCGCAGCCAAGGCTCTATTGGAGCAAAGATGGCTTGGGTGCTGGGGATGGCTCCTTGGCCTCTGCCCCAGGCGCTAGAGTGGCTCTGGTTGTGGCAGAACGACGCCCCGGAGGGGCAGAGCATCACCCCCTGGTGGGCAGAGTGTCGCCCCTGGTGGGCGTGCCAGGTGGATCCTGGTCGGGTGCATGCAGGAGTCTGTCTGACTGTCTCTCCCCGTTTCCAGCTTCAGAAAAATACAAAGAAAAAAAAAAAGAAAATACATAAAATTAAGAAAATACAGGATCAGGAGGGCCCTGTAATTGCTGCTGGCAAGAACGAAGCACGCCCAAATTGCATCTTGCTTTATTTATAGGGCAAAGTGAGGTCATTAGCAAATCTTAACTTTACACCACAAAGGATAGAAGAAACTTGCCTCCAGTCTTTCTGGGGAACATGGGGGCTTAGTGTAAACAATCCAGCACCCCAGCTTAACAGCCTTTTTCAACCTAATCAGGCAAGTGAGGTGGGGTTGGGCAGACTGTCAGTTTACAGCCAATTCCCCACACCTCTGTCCCCCCAAAATCTAAACTCCTCAAACCCTGTTGGATTTTTGGTCCCCAAAAGGCACATATTTCTCTGGAATACAATAGGGCACACCTGGAAATCTTCTAGGGTGCAACAGTGTGCCCTGGCATACACTTTGAGAACCACTTCCCTAGAGTATACAAAAAGCTCAACATATGGAACCTAATGTTGAAAAGTGACTTAGAAAAAACAAGTGACTAAGGCATTATTAGTTAAAGCATTTTGACATTTAAGTTTATCTATTTAAGTTTTAACATGAACATTTGGATGTTGGAGTTTCAATTTTCTACTACTGTACACTTATATATCCTAACTGACATAAGAAAAATCATTGTTCAGAGAGAACTAAAAGAAAAAGACATTGATATTTCAATATGAGGATTAGGAGTACCTTTCAGAAGTAAGAGTAGTTTAATTATGAAATTATCTCTAATATAAATATTTGTAGTAACTTTTAAAGTTTACACTAGGGACTTCTGGTCAAGATGGTAGAATAGATAAATGCTGTGCTCTTTTCCTCCCATGACCACATCAAAATTACAAGTAAATTATGAAAAACTATCATTGAGAACCAGCTGAAGACTAGCTAAACAGAATTCCTATAACTAACTAAAGATATAAAGAAGAAGTCATGGTGAGACTGGTAATAGGGGCAGATATAAGTCCTCACAATCTTGGCGTGTTGTTTAAGAAATAAGAGGGATATCTTGGCTACAGAAGACTCGTTGAGTAATGAAGGGTTCTAGTCCCACACCACACTCTTCAGCCCAGGGTTCCAGTGACAGAAAGTGGAGTCCTTATAATAACTGGATGTGAAAACCAGAAGTTAGATAAAGGGCTGCTGGAGTCCCAGGCATTCCTTTTAAAGGGCCCACACAGACTTCACTCATGGACTAGCTCTGAGCTCTGCCACTGGGACAGTAGCTCAAAAAGCACATGAAATATATAGAGGGACAAACCGAATTGACTAGTTTTAGGGCAAGGTCTGGAGAGGCAGGAGTCAGAAGACTTTACTTTAGGACAGAAGTGCTGGCTAATGACATTGTTCCTTTGTTGAACCTTCTCCCACTCAGCCAACAGGTGCAGGTAGGCATGATATCTGAGTGCGCCATTAATCTGGCTAACATTTTTCACCCTGGCTTAGTACTACTGTGATACCCTGCCCCACCCAACTTGTGTGCCTGGCCAGAACCTCTTCTAGAAGATTATCAATGTATATGGCCTGTTTTGGCTCACTGTAGACTTTCCTAAAATCTCTTAAAGGTTTAAAAACCCCAAATCTCTTAAAGGTTTAAAAACTCCAAACATGTAGTTTCTGACCCTGGTACACCTCATACTTATTAGATAGCCCGATGTCTGACAAGCAGCAGCCAGTCTTGATTTATAGCTTAGCCTCCCCATGCACCAGCAACTCCAGCACAGGTGCAACCATCTGCAGATCACTTTGTAGCTATTATCAGGTGTCCACAGGCTGGGTACAGGCAGAAGCTGATCTTGACCTGCACCAAATCCCCTCTCAAGTAGCCTCAGAACAAATATACCTGGTGGCCACCTTTAGACAACTTCAGAGCACCACCCAGCCAGCTTCACAAGCCACACACCCAAATGGTGGACTTGGAAGGCACCAGAACCTTGCTAAAGTGAATCTCACTCCATTGGGTCAGCCCTTGAACAACAGCTTATCCGCTACAGTCATGGCCATTTTTCATAGCCAGTCAGACTGAGGGTCAATTTGTCTCACTGACATTACAATAGCAATCAAGGCTCAACTACAAGGGATGACACACATATTCCAATTAAGAGACACCCTTGGATCACCGAGCTCAGGTGACCAAGAAAATTGTGCCACTGGGTCCCACATAACACATACTAATGTAATTGTGCCCAGATTGGGTAACATAGCATATATACCTATTACTTAGAAACAAATCAGGTACATATGTACAATGAATACTACTCACCCATAAAAAAGATGAAAGTTTGCCATTTGCAACAACATGAATAGACGTTGATAATATCATGCTAAGTAAAATAAGTCAGAAAGAAAAATTAAGAGCAATATAATTTTCATTTATATGTGGGATGTAAAACTGAAAGCAACAAATAAACAATCAAGAAAAAAATCCCCACATAGAGACAGACAACAGTATGGTGGTTACGAGATGGAAGGGAGTTGGGGCATATTAAAGGATAAAGAAGATCAAATATATAGTGACAGAAGATGATTTGACTTTGAATGATGGGCACAAAATGCAAGATACGAATCATGTATCATAGAAATGTACACTTGAAACCTATAAAATCTTACTAACCAAAGTCACCCCAGTAACTTTAATTAAAAATAATGATAACCCCCCCTCAAAATAAACAAACACAAGGAGTCAGCTAAAATGAGAAGACAAAGAAACATTTCCTAAATGGAAGAACAATACAAAATTCCAGAAAAAAAGAAAATTAAACAAAATGGAGGTAAGAAATCTACCAGATGCAGACTTCAAAACACTAGTTGTAAGGATATCCAATGATCACAGTGAGGACTCCAACAAAGATAGGAAACATAAAAATAGAGATTAAAAAACATTAAAAAAGAAAATGAAAATGAAAAACATTTTGGAAGGAATTAGTAGATTAAATGAAGCAAAGAATCTGATCATTGATTTGGGAGACAGGTACTGGGAAACAATCAGGATGGCTAAATGAAATAGAATTTTAAAAATGAGAATAGTTTAAGGAACTTCTGAGACAACATCAAATGGGCCAACATTCACATCATAAGGATACCAGAATAAGAAGAGAGAAAGCAAAGGACTGAAAACCAATTTGAAGAAATAATAATGAAACTTTCTTAACCCGGTGAAGGAAAAGGACATACAAACCTTGGAAGTGCAGAGAGTCAAAAAAAGAGTAACACAAAGAAGCCAACAGCATGACACATTGTAAGTAAAATGACAAAGTTTCAAGACAAAGGGAGAATTTAGTCTGACCAGGCAGTGGCACAGTGGATAGAGCATCAGACAGAGGACCCAGCTTTGAAACGCTGAGGTCGCTGGCTTGAGCTCAGTTTCATCCAGCTTGAGCATGGGCTCACCAGCTTACGTGTGGGGTTGTTGGCTTGAGCATGGGATCATAGACATGACCCCGTGGATGCTGGCTTGAGCCCAAGGTCACTGGCTTAAGTAAAGACTCACTCACTCTGCTGTAGGCACCCCACCTTCAAGTCAAGGCACATATAAGAAAGCAATCAATGAACAACTAAGGTGCTGCAATGAAGAATTAATGCTTCTCATTTCTCTCCCTTTCTGTCTGTCTGTCCCTCTCTCTGTCTCTGTCACAAAACAAACAAATAAACAAACAAACAAGACAAAAATGTATTTCTGTTGAGAAATCATCTGACAGTTTTATGGGAACACCTTTGTGTAAAACTAACTTCTTTTTCATAAGACTGTCTGCTGATTTTTCAACAAAAACTTTGCAGCCAGAAGAGACTGGCACAAACTATTCAAAGTGATCAAAAACAAGGACCTACAACCAAGATTCTTTTGCCCAGCAAGGCTATCATTGAGAATGAAAGAAGAGATAGTTTCTCAGACAACAAAAAACTAAAAGAGCTCACAATCACCAAACCACAGGAAATTTTAAAGGATCTTTTTTAGAAGAAAAAGAAAAAGAGATAAAATTAAATGGCATACTTATCAATAATTACTTAAATGAAAATAAATTGCTCTAAACAAAGGATATAGGGTAGCTGAATGGATAAGAACATAAGACACATGCATATGCTAATTGAGAGACACACAGGCTAAAAGTAATGGATGGAAAAATATTTCATTTAAATAGAGAGAAAAAAACTAGGGTAGCAATACTTATATCAGACAAAATAGATGTTAAAATAAAGGCTATAACAAGAATCAAAGAAGGACATTTTGTAATGAGAAGAGGATCAAGCGAACAAGAAGATATAACTCTTGTAAACATTTATGCATCTAACATTGGAGCACCTAAATATTTACAACAGATATTGATGGACATAAAGGGAGAGACAGTCATACAATAATATTAGGGGACCTTACACCCCATTGAAATCAATTCACCCAGATAGAAAATCAACAGGGAAATATCAGCTTTAAATAACACATTAGACCAGATAGAATTAATTGATATTTTAAAAACATTTGACCCCAAACCAGCAGAATGTACATTCTTTTCAAGTGCTCATGGAACGTTTTCAGGATAGATTATATATTAGGTCACAAAACAAGTCTGAATAAATTTAGAAAGATTAAAATCATACCAAGCATCTTCTTTGGTCACAATAGTATGAAACTAGAAATCAATTATGAGAAAAAAAAAGGAAAATCATACAAATTCAAGGAGGGTAAATAACATGCTACTAAACAATGAATGGGTTAACAATTAGATCAAGGAAGAAATCAAGACACTTTGAGACAAGTGAAATTAAGGGAGAAGACTGAAATAAATAAAATCAGAAATTAAAAAGAGTGACAATTGGTACCACAGAAATCCAAAGGATTATGAAAAAATGCTATGAAAATTATAAGCCAACAAATTGGACAAGCTGGAAGACATGAATAAATTCCTAGAAACATCCAATCTTCCAATCAAGAAGAAACAGAAAATCTGAACAGACTGATTACAACCAACAAAATTGATTCAGTAATCAAAAAACTCAAACAAAATGTCCTGGTCTAGGAGTCTTTATAGGTAATTTTTATCAAACACTTAAAGAAAAATTACACTTATCCTTTCCAAACTTTTCCAAGAAAAATTGAAGGAGACAAAGGCTCCCAATCTCATTTACAAAGCCAATATTACTCTGATGCTAGAAACTTGACAAACATATTACAAAAAGAGAAAATTGTATGCCAATATTTTTGATGAATATAGAGGCAAAAATCTTCACCAAAATGTTAGCAAAATGAACTTAACAATATGTTAAGAAAATCATAAACCATGGGGTTTATTCATGGGGTGCAAAATTGGTTCAGTATTTGCAAGTCAATTAATGAGACATGAGACACACCACATGAAAAATGAAGCACAGAAATGGTATGATCACATCAATAGATGCAGAAGAAGAATTTGATAAAATCAAGCACCCATTTATGATAAAAACTTTCAACCAAGTGGGAATAGAGGGAAAATACCTCAACATAATAACAGCCAGATATGACAAACCCTATGTGGAAAAAGCTAAAAGTATTTTCATTAAGATCAGGAACAAGACAAACAAGTCAGCTTTCATCACTTTCATGCAACAAAGTCTTGGAAATCTTAGTGACAGGGATCAAACATGAAAAATTAATGAAAGTTGTTCAAATTAAAAAGGAAGAAGTAAAACTGTCATTATTTGCAGATGACATGATAATACAGATAGAGGCCTCCTAAGAATCAACTAAAAACTACGAAAACTGAGAAATTCAGTGAAGTAGCAGGATACAAAACCAATGTTCAGAAATCAGATGCATTTTAGAGATTCAAAGATGGCAATGGAGTAGGCAGATGTTCTAACTGCCACCTCCCAGGACCAAATTGGATTACAACTTAATTTAAGAACAATCATCTTGAAAAACCAACTTTGGACTAAACTAAGGAACCTATAACCAAGGATCACAGAAGGAGCCACACCAAGACTGGTAGGAAGGGTGAAGACACGGACAAGAGCTGCTTCACTCCCAGGAGTGAGGGGCAGCTGAGGGTCTGAAGGGACTCTCACTGTGGGGAGGTTTGCCCTGAGAGGTGTGGGTCCTCAGCCCCAGGCCCAGAGCCCCAGCCTAGGACCTCAAAACCTAGAAGGGGAGCCCAGACAGCATATAGCAGTGAAAAGAGCTGGGTATTTGTCTACGAGAAAGAGACAGAGCTCTTGGAGAAGCAGGTTCCATCTTCTAAAGGGCCTGCACAGAAAATCTCATTCACGGCCACTTACCCAGGGCTCCAGTAGGGGGATGCTATCTTTCTTGGATGGAGCAGTCCCCTCTGAGTGGCATCAGCCTGGGGAGAAGCAACTGCTCCACCCTTGGGAGTATCTCCTGCTCCAGTCATGGGGACTTGGTCATGCTGAGGAGGCAGGGGAGCATCAGTGACTTAATTTCTGGTGTTGAGGCTGGAGCTCCCCCCCCACACACACACACACTTCTGAGTCTAAGAATGATAATTCTACCTCACGGGAAACTCAGTGGAAACTTTCCAGACTGCAGACAGACCACACCTCTGGGTCTCAGAGGCCTCACCCACCAGATTCTTGTGGCCACACCCTACTGAGGTCTGCGAAAAAAGTCTGGACAGACTGACAGCTGGGGTAGAGGGGCAGAGCCACAACACCACCTTTCCTAATCCCTAAATTGCCCTAGCAGAGATTTTTTTCAGTGTTTGAGTCCAACAAGCAGCCAGCAGACAGAAGCTGCAGGAGGCAGGACTCAGAAAACCTTGGCCTTTTAAGTGGACCTTCCCCCCGGCCAACGTGTGAGTAAAAGCCAGCCTAGGTGTGCAGCTTGGTATTTCCATGTACACCTGGGCCCAGCAGAGGCAGCCAAAAACTCTGGATTTCTTGTAGCTCCAAGAAGGTTGCTGAGGGCCAGTCATGGGCAGTGTCTCTCAATGGTCTGTGCTGGGTTTCTGCCATCTGTGGAGAGTATCGAATCAGGACCTAACAACCCTTGCTAGAGTGGTATCTAAAGAAAAGGTTCCTCACACCAGGTCCAGCTGAGGCAAATTTTGCTCTCTGTGACCAGCACTGGCACAGTGGTTCCTGTGCATACAATAGGGTGGAGCTTCACAGTCAGCTGGCCTGGTGCTGGATGAATATCCTGCCCTACTGTGCTAGATTCTACTGGGGGAAGGGAGAGAGGCTTGGATCATGGACATTTAAAGTGTGAATGCCTGTGAGCCTATTGTTGGATCTAGTCAAGGGGCTTAGCCACTTTCTGGGGGGCACAGTCAGCCCCAGGAGAAGACTCTCTTAGTCTTCTTTCCTGAGACCAAGGTCTCACCAGTTGTGAGAATTTCTGCAGAGGGGACTGTCAGCCACACTTCAATCTGAACCTGCTGCTCACCTTGTTGGGAAGAAATAAAATTTGAGTATCCAGCAGTGGCTGAGGGATTAGGCTCTGGAGTAGGGACCACATTCCCTGTGCTGAGCTCCTGACCAAGAAACCCATGAAGTAGGGGGTCCCACTAATGTTGTATTTCCATTGTCAGCTGCCCTAACCCAACAAGATTGCAACCTGCAGAGGGGTTGTTTGAGTGAGGTTCATCTGGGCCCACACTACAGTCTTTCTACAGAGGACTCTGTGGGAAGACCAGGCAGCTGCAAAAAGAGATGGAGCAGCTGGAAAGTGGAGGCAACTATTACAGAGCTTGGGGCTTTTGAGGAGTTGCTGTCATCTCTCAGCAGGAGGAAGCTGACCCTTATACAAAGATTGGCCTCTCTCACACTACCCAGGCACAGAAAACTCAGACAAAGACAACAAAAAGAGTAGTAGCTGCAGACAAGTAGCCCACAGCAAGTTATAAACAACAGCTGACACCAACCCAAGAAGATCTAGAACCAACAAAACTGGTAGTGGGTGGCAGACAGCACCAACCCTAGACTCAGCTAGCTACACAAGCAGCACACACAAAGGAGGAGTCTAGCAGACACCTGACACTGTGGAGAATAAACATGCCCAAAGAGATGGACATTGCACAGTGTGTAATACACATATCAATGTTGACCCTTAGAGCCAGCCAGCCTAAAGGAATAACCATACACACAAAAGATCCAACTGCATTCAATACTCACAGACAACAGTAGGGAAAATAGTACCCTCAAGAACCATTCCTAGAATAAGAAAAACAGGTGGCCTGGAGGTCAATACCACTGAGCCCATCTTCCTCATAAAGACACCACAAAAAGTTCTAAATCAGACAGTGCTACCTAATATGCAGACAAAATAGGCAGTCAAAGAAATGTGACCCAAGTAAATCAACAAGAGAAATTTCCAGAAAAATAACTAAATGAAATGAAGTAACCAAACTACCAGGTGCAGAGTTAAAATAATTTTGCCTGACTGGGTGGTGGCGCAGTGGATAGAGCGTTAGACTGGGATGAAGAGGACCCAGGTTTGAGACCCCGAGGTCATCAGCTTGAGCGAGGGCTCATTTAATTTGAGCAAAAAGCTCACCAGCTTGAGCCCAAGGTCACTGGCTCGAGCAAGGGGTTACTTGGTCTTCTGAGGGCCTGTGGTCAAGGCATGTATGAGAGGGCAATCAGTGAACAATTAAAGTGATGCAAAGCACATTGAAAGACTGATGGTTGATGCTTCTCATCTCTCCATTCCTGTCTGTCTGTCCCTCTCTCTGACTCTCTCTCTGTCTCTGTAAAATAAATAAATAAATAAATAAATAATGATTTTTAGGATGCTCAAGGATCTTAGAGTAACAATGAATGGACATAATGAGTACCTAAATAAAGAGATAACAAGCATCAAAAGAAACATTAGAATCATGAAAAAGAATTAGTCATAAATGACAAATACATAATCAGAAATGAAGGCTGCACTAGAAGTAATCAGCAGCAGGCTGGATGAGGCAGAGGATAGAATGAATGATTTAGAAGACAAAATAAACATAAGCACAGAAGTAGAGCAGCAAAATGAAACTCAAAAAGACTGAGGAAATTCTAAGAAAGCTCTGTGACAACATGAAGAGAAACAACATCTGCATCATAAGGGTTCCTGAATGAGAAGAGAATGAACAATGTGTAGAAAACCTGTTGGAAGAAATTATAGCTGAAAATTTCCCCACATTTATGAATGAAAAAGTCAGAGAAGTTCAAGAAGCACAGAGAGTCCTATTAAAGAAGAACCCAAGGAGGCCTACACCAAGAAAAATCATAATTAAAATGCCAAAGTTAAGAGACAAAGAAAGAATACTAAAAGCAACAAGAGAAAAGAAGTCAATTACCTACAGACAAGCCCCTATAAGGATAACTTCCAATTTCTCATCAGAAACACTTGAGGCCAGATGGGATTGGCAAGAACTATTCAAACTGATGCAAAACAAGAACCTATAACCAAGACTACTTCATCTAGCAAGGCTATCATTTAAAATTGAAGGAGAAATAAAAAGCTTCCCAGATAAAAACAAAAAGAAAACAAAAAAACAAAACAACAACAACAAACTCAAGGAACCATTACAACCAAACCAGTACTGCACAAACTATTAAGGGGCCTATTATAAAAAGAGAAAAAAAAAAAAGAAATAGAGAAAAAGAGGAATGTAGATATAAAGTATAAAATGGCAATAAATAAGTATATGTCAATAATAACCTTAAATTTAAATGGATTAAATGCTCCAATCAAAAGACAGTTTAGCTGCATGGATAATAAAACAGGACCTGTACATATGCTGTCTACAAGAGACCATCTTCAGAACCAAAGATACATATAGACTGAAAGTGAAGGGATGGAAAGAAGTATTTTACACAAATGGAAATGAAAAAGAAGCTAGGGTAGCAATACTTATATCTGACAAAATAGACTTTAAAACAAAGTAAGGTATAAAGAAGGTCACTACATAATGAGAAAGGGAGCAAACCAACAGGAGGATATAACCATTGTAAATATTTATGCACCTAATATAGGAGCACCTAAATATATAAAGCAGATTTTGATGGACATAAAGGGCAAGATCAACAGCAATACTATAATAGTAGGGGATTTTAATACCTCACTGACAACAATGGATAGATCCTCCAGACATAAAATTAACAAAGAAACAGTGGTCTGAAATGACACACTATATCATCTGGATTTAATTGATATCTTCAGAACACTTACCCCAAAGCAGCAGAATATACAGTCAATTGTTCATGGTACATTCTCTAGAATAGACCACATATTAGGACATAAAATGAATCTGAATAAATTTAAGAAGATTGAAATCATATCAAGCATCTTCTTTGATCACAATGATATGAAACTAGAAATCAACTATAATAGAAAAACTGAAAAACATTCTAACACTTGGAGGCTAAAAAGCATGTTATTAAATAACAAATGGGTTAACAAGGAGACCAAGGAAGAAATCAAAATTTTCCTTGAAACAAATGAAAATGAACATACAACAACATAAAATTTATGTGACACAGCAAAAGCAGTCCTGAGAGGGAAGCTCATAGCATTACAGGCATAACTTAAGAAGCTAGAAATAGCTCAAATAAACAACCTAACCCTGCGTCTAAAAGAACTAGAAAAAGAACAACAAAAAAGCCCAGAGGAAGTAGAAGAAAAGAAATTATAATAAAGATCAGAGTTAAAATAAATGACACAGAGGCTAAAATACAATACAAAAGATCAATGAAACCAAGAGCTGGTTCTTTTAAAATGTAAACAAGATGGATGAATCTTTAACCAGATTCATTAAAAAAAAAGAGAGAGAGAGGACTCAAATAAATAAAGTTAGAAATGACAGTGGAGAAGTAAAAACTGGCACAGCAGAAATACAAAGGATTGTAAGAAAATACTATGAAGATCTATATGCAAAAAAATTGAACAACCTAGGTGAAATGGATAAATTCCTAGAAACATAAAATCTTTCAAACTCAGTTGGGAAGAATCAAAAAACCTAAACAGACCAATTACAACAAATAACATTGAAACAGTTATAAAAAAACTCCCTGCAAACAAATCCTGGACCAGATGGCTTCACAGGTGAATTTTACCAAATATTCAAAGAAGAACTAACACCTATTTTTCTCAAGCTATTTCAAAAAATTTAAGAGGAGAGAGGACTTTTATGAGGCAAGCTCATCATTCCAAAACCAGATAAAGACACTACAAAGAAAGAAAACTATAGACCAATATCCCTGATGAATTTAGATGCTAAAATTCTCAACGAAATATTAGCAAACCAGATCCAGCAATATATGAAAAAAAATCATACATTATAATCAAGTGGGATTTATTCTTGGGAGGCAAGGCTGGTACAGTATTTGTAAAAAAATCAATGTGATTCATCACATAAATAAAAGGAAGGAAAAAAATCACATGATAGCATCAATAGATGCAGAAAAAGCATTTGATAAAATCCAGCACCCATTCATGATCAAAACTCTCAGCAAAGTGGGAATACAGAGAACATTCCTCAACATGATAAAGGCCATCTATGACAAACACACAGCTAACATCATAATCAATGGGCAAAAATTAAGAGCTATCCCCTTAAGATCAGGAACAAGGCAGGGGTGCCCCCTTTCACCATTCTTATTCAACATAGTTTTGGAAGGCCTAGTCACAGAAATCAGACAAGAAGAAGAAATAAAAGGAATCCAAATTGGAGAAGAAGAACTAAAACTATCATTATTTGCAGATGATATGATATTGTATATAGAAAACCCTAAAGTCTCAGTAAAAAAAACTACTGGACCTGATAAATGAATTCAGCAAGGTGGCAAGATATAAAATTAATATTCAGGAATCGGTGGCATTTTTATACACCAACAATAAACTGCCTGAAAAATAATTAAGGGAATAAACCCCTTCACTATTGCAATGCAAAATTAAAGTACCTAGCAGTTAATTTAACCAAGGAGGCAAAAGACTTGTTATCAGAAAATTATTGACATTGAAAAAGGAAGATACAAACAAGTGGAAGCATATACTGTGTTCATGCATATGAAGAATAAATGTCATTAAAATGTCTATATAACCTAAAGCAATCTATAAATTCAATGAAATTCTTATTAAGATACTGATGGCATACTTCAAAGATATAGATCACATATTCCAAAAATTTATATGGAACCAAAAAGAACACGAATAGCCTCAGCAATCTTGAAAATGAAGAATAAAGTGGGAGGTATCACATTTCCTGATATCAAGTTTTACTACGAGGCCATAGTAATCAAAACAGCTTGGTACTGGCATAAAAACTGGCATACAGATCAATGGAACAGATCAGAGAACCCAGAAATAAACCCATGCCTTTATAGTCAATTGATAATTGACAAAGGAGGTAACAGCATATAATGAAGTAAAGACAGTCTCTTTAATAAATGGTGTTGAGAAAATTGGACAGGTACATGCAAGAAAAAAAATAAGAAACTAGACCAACAACTTACATCATTCACAAAAATAAACTCAAAGTGGATGAAAGACCTAAATGTAAGTCATAAAACCATAAACATCTTGGAAGAAAACTTAGGTAGTAAACTCTCTGATATCTCTTTAGCAATATTTTTGCCAATTTAATCTCTACTTACAAGTTAAATAAGGGACAAAATAAACAAGTGGGACTATATTAAACTAAAAAGCTTTTGCACAGCAAAAGACACCATTAACAAAATAAAAGACAACCGACACAATGGATGAACATATTCGCTAATGGATCTGATAAGGGTTTAATAACTAAAATTTATAAAAAACTTGTAAAACTCAACACCAGGATGGTAAACAATCCAATCAAAAAATGGGCACAAGAAATGAATACACACTTCTCCAAAGAGGACATACAGATGGCCAATAGGCATATGAAAAAATGTTCAACATCACTAGTCATCAGAGAAATGCAAATTAAAACCACAATGACATACTACCTCACACCTGTCAGAATGGCGCTTGTTAACAAAACAACACATAATAAGTGCTGGCGAGGGTGTGGAGAAAAGGGGGCCCTCCTGCACTGCTGGTGGGAATGCAGACTTGTGCAGCCACTGTGGAAAACAGTATGGAGATTCCTCAAAAAATTAAAAATGGAACTGCCTTTTGACCCAGCTATCTCACTTTTAGGAATATAGCCTAAGAACACCACATCAATGATTCAAAAGAAGTAATGCAGCCCCATGTTTATTGCAGCATTGTTTACAATAGCTGAAATTTGGAAACAGTTCAAATGTCCATCAGTGGACAAGTGGATTAAAAAGTCATGGTACATATCACAATGGAAAACTATGTGGCCATGAAAAAGAAGGAAATCTTACCTGTTTTGACAGCATGGATGGACCTGGAGATTATTATGCTAAGTGAAACAAGCCAGGCAGAGAAAGACAAATATCATATGATCTCACTTTTATGTGGAATTTAATAAACAAAGTGAATTGAGGAATGGAATAGAGGCAGAAGCAGGGTCACAGGGAGCAGAGGGACAGCTGTCAGAGGGAAGGCGGATGAGGGGATGGGATCAGAGAAAGTGAAGAGATTAAGTTATATATACATAGCACACAGATACAGATAACAGGACAGCAAATCCCAGAGGGAAGGAGGGAGGGAGTTTGGGGTAGGGAGGTAAAAGGAGTATAAGTAGGGACATGGGGGTGGAGGGTGAGGGTGTTATATTCAGTGGGACACTTGAATCCATGTAAACTCAATAAATTAAAATTAATAAATATTAAAAAAACAAGACAATAAAAAGCAATCAAATGCATTTTTATGCAAAATAACAAATTATCACAAAGACAAATTAACAAAACAATCCTATTTATAATTGTATCAAAAAATAAAACATTTAGGAATAAATTTAACTAAGGATGTAAAAGACCTGTACTTGGTTAATTATAAGGCATTGAAAAAAAATACAAATAAATAGAAGTCTGTATTGCACTCATTTGTTGGGGACCAAAAGCCAACATGGTTTTTGCAGTTTAGATTTTTGGGGGACAGAAGTATGGCATACTGGCAGTAAACTGATGGTCTGCCCAACTCCCGACCTCACTTGTTCTGTGAAATTGCTAAAGGCTGTTAAGCTGTGATGCTGGATTGTTTATACTCATCCTATTCTTCATGTCCCCCGGAAAGACTGGAGGCAAGTTTCTTTTATCCTTTGTTTTGTGAAGTTAGGATGTTATGTATAGTGGGGGTTTTCTGCACTTGGTAGAATTCTTGGGTTGCCTTGGAAATGTGATCAGAGATCTCTGATTTGCTAATGGCCTCACTTTGCCCTATAAATAAAGCAAGAAGCGGGTGTGGAGCATGCTCTGTCCTTGTCATCAGCAATCGCAGAGCCCTCCTGAGCCCATCCTTTATCTTTAAGCATATTTTCTTAATTCTGCACAGTTCCCACTCATGACCTGGAATTACTAGCCATGCTGGTTCAAGGCACTCATTGACAAAAAAATTAACATTATTAAAATGTCTATAATGCCCAAAGCAACCTACAGATTTTATGGAATCCTGATAAAAATACCAATGGCATTTTTCACAGAACTAGAACTCATGATTCTAAAATGTATATGAAACTACAAAGACCCCAAAGAGTCAAAGCAATCTTGAGAAAAAAGGTAAAGGTTTTACTCTGCTTGATATGAAGCTATAATAATCAAAACAGCATGGTGCTGTAATAAAATCAGACTTATAGATTAACAGAACAGAACAGAGGACCCAGAAATAAATCCATGTGTATATGGTCAATTAATCTATGAGAAAGTAGGCATGAATATAGAATTGGGACAGTCTCTTTAATAAATGATGTTGAGAAAACTCAACAAACACACATAAAAAAATGAAGCTGGATCACTTCCTTACATTATACACAAGAATAAATTCAAAATGGATTAAAGACTTAAATGTAAGACCTTAAACCACAATACTCCTAGAAAAAAACATAGACAGTAAACTGTAGGACCAAATCATACTAAAGACTTTTTGTACATCAAAGGAAACAATAAAAAAAAGGAAGAAAAGAAAGACAACCTACTGATGGAAGAAGATATTTTCCAGTGACACATCTGTAAGGTGTTAATGTCCAAAATATATAAGAAATTCATTCAACTTAACACCAAAAAAATAGGCGGAGGACAAGAATAGACATTTCTCCAAAGAGGACATACAAATGGTCAATGTCCATATAAAAATATGCTCAGCATCACTAATCATGAAGAAAATGCAAATTAAAAGACAATGAGATATCACCTCAAACTTGTCCCAATGTCTAGCATCAATAAATTAACAAACAACAAGTGCCAATGAAGATGTGGACAAAAGGGATCACTTGTGCACTTTTGCTGGGAATGCAGATTGGAGCAGCCACTTTAGAAACAGTTAGAAAGTCCTTCAAAAAATTAAAAATAGAACTACCATATGACCCATCAATTCCAGTTTTGGATATTTATCGAACAAGTCCAAAACACCAATTTGAAAAGATATATGCACCCTTAAGTTTATTGCTGCATTATTTACAATAGCCAAGATATGAAACAATCTAAGTGCCCAGTGTAATAGAATTGGATAAAGAAGTGGTTCATATATACAACAGAATATGACTCAGCCATAAAAAGACTGAAATCTTGCCATTTGTGACAACATGGTGGGACCTGGAGGGTATTATGCTAAGTGAAATAAGTCAGACAGAGAAAGACAAATACCACGCAATTTCACTAATATGTGGTATCTAAAAAACAAAATAAGTGAACAAACAAAACAGAACTCCTATATCCAGAGAATATTTTGATGGTTTTTAAATGGGTGGGGTATTGGGAGATGAGTAAAAAAAGCAGAGGGTTTAAGATGTATAAATTGCCCATAATAAAAATAGTTGTAGGAATGTCAAGTACAATTTAAGGAATATAGTTGTTAATACTGTAATAAGTACAGGATTTAGCAAAAGTAGGTTTACAGTTATGAGTACACAAAACAGTTTATTCATTATTATAATAATCATAACCTGCTTGTCTTTTTTCCTACTAACAACTATAGGTCTACTTTTGTCAACCCCTATATATATGGTGTCAGGTGGGTACTAGACTTCTTAAGTTGTATAAATGTCTAATCCCTATGTTGTACACCTAAAACTAATATCTCATTGTATTTCAACTGTAATTACAAATAAAAATTATAGTTAATACAAAAATAAATTCATAAATACAATATGTGAATTTTTCTCACAGGATATTATACTGTATGTTCATGCTACAAAAATGTAAAACAATTATGACTTTTACAATATATAGTCATTCGTGATACTTTCCCTACAGCTACTGTATTTAGCCAATATAATATAATCTCTTATAGTTCATGTACCAATTCTTTACATGCTACAATTTGCTGTAATTTAATCCACTTTCAGAAATCATATTTTTCACATCATTTGGTATGCAGAATTTTCTCTGACAAAAACCCCCTGAATTTTAGAGTTGCCACATGTCCACTTTTGAACCAGGCTGTCTGGGATTTGAGCTTCTATACAGTAAACGGAAGAAAATGTTTAAATGACCTTCATTGTTGCATGGTATGTATGACTCAAACTGCTCACTGGCTCTTAAAGTCAAAGTTCTCTGGCAACTGGTCCCAGAATGTCAGAATCAAGGCCTCCTGGCATGTGGGCCATGCTGGTTGGTATGTATAACCTCATTTATATTCTCACCACCTTCTTTGCCAGGAAACAGGCAAGCATGTGAAAGAGAAATATGTTTTCATTCTAAAATTGTGATGCATAATAAAGACTTTTCATTTTCTTGTATATGGCAATACTGTTTCGTGGGTAAGGAATTTCTAATAGCTTTCTTTAAAAAAAAAAAAAAGGCTGCTTACCATAAATAAAATCACCTTTCTTTTATCCAGAGTTTAAAGAGTTTTCTTTAATTTAAAAATATTAATATTTTTTTAAGTATTTTCTTGTAAAAGTAAAATGTCTGGCAGTGCTTAGTTATATTAAGCCCACACATACTCATTTAGATAGTAATCCTGCTCCTGGCATTGGATACTGAACAAATCATACCAGCTTCTGAGGGATCATTTGAGGAGGCAGGGCATTGGGGCAGCCTGAATCTCCATGTCTGTTAGAGTGGACATGGTGGAGGCATCACCATGGGACAAGTAGAAGCAATGGACAAACTGCACACAAGCTGCAACATAGATAATTCTAAAAACGTAGTAGTTTAAAAAGTGAGAAACAGAATATCATTTATATAAATTAAAAAATATATCGATACAAAACTCAGACACAGAATGATACATGTTAAACACATGAGCATTGCTGTCCATAGGAAAGGCAAATGAGGATGAAAAATGGGAATTAAAGGGGGAAACTCATAAGTAGGCACACCCATAAAATGAGAGACAAGCCTTGAATGGATCAATGATAATAATGAAGTAAACAAAAAGTATTTAATGCTCTGACTCTTAATTGAAAAATGCAACCTATGCATTGAAGGTCTAAGTGCATAAAGTTCAATGTGAACATGGCTTGTGTGCCCTGGTCCACTTCCAATTTCTACAAGTAGCAACTGTTCCTAGTTTGAAACAGTTTACTGCATGTGGCTTCTGCCTAATTTCTGTGTATATACAAAATATAATTTTGTTTTTACATAAATGTAATCATGCTATGCTTACTGTTCTGCATGTTGTTGTTTTTTCATTTATATACAATTACACATATGCATATACACAGAATTATAAATACATATAATTGTACTCCTATGCCTGTAGATATGACTCATCTTCCCCCCCCCCACTTTTCTGCTGCCTTCACTTTCCCTCCCTTCTCTGTTTTTTTTTTTTTTTTTTTGTACTGTTTTTAATGAAATAGGGAGCCACTCTGAAATATGAGGTAATTTAATCCAGGTGCATTTCTCACATTTTCTATCTTCAGTTTCTAATTTTTTATTGTAACATTAATTCACTGTCAAGGTTTTGTAACATTTACTTTCATTTTCACAACTATAGTTCATACAGTAGTCTTTCTCAGTCCTCTGCCTTTGCTGATTCACGCGTGCAGTGTATACCTGTTGATGCTTCATGGCAGCTGTTCCCTCAGTTTCGCCCAACTCTGAATGCTGACGTGTTGATGTGGGAAAGCAGCGTTGTGCTGAGTCAGCCTGAATTTTCTCCCTTGCATGTGACTTACTTCTGCCTAAGTTGTCAAGAGATTCTTTTGTTGTTGTTTTCACTTGTAGATAAATAACCAGAGAATATCTGTGTTGATCAGCCTCTGTGTGTTTTCTTTTGCTTTATTCATCTTGCTGTATCTTTTCCAGTTTGTGTCTAATATTTACTGGTATTTTCTACCACTTTTACTTCTCAGTTCCTTTCCATTTTATATTGTGTGAATTTTCTCAGGGCTATCTATTTTATTTATTGTGTTTAGTGGTGTGCATTCTACATCTTGTTGGTTTTAATGTGGTATAAATTTCTGTAATAATTTGGGAATCACTACTGGCACAAGAAACTTATTTTTGAAATCAAACATATAGTTTGTAAATATTTTCTCCTCCTTGAGAGGCTGAATTTACTTACATTCTGTTGATTGTTTCATTTGCCTGTGCAGAAGCATTTATTTTGATATAGGCCCAATTATTTTATTTTACATATTTATTTATTTGCCTGTGCTTTTATGTCATACCCAATAAATTATTGGCAATGATTTCCCTCTGTTAAATTCTAGGAGAGCTTGACCAGGTGGTGACACAGTGGATAGAGCGTCGGACTGGGATGCAGAGGACCCAGGTTCAAAACCCCAAGGTTGTCTGCTTGAGTGCAGGCTCATCTGGTTTGAGCAAGGCTCACCAGCTTGAGTCCAAGGTCGCTGGCTTGAGCAAGGCATCACTTGGTCTGCTGTAGCCCTCTGGTCAAGGCACATATAGAAAGCAATCAATGAACAACTAAGGTGCCACAATGAAGAACTAATGCTTTTTATCTCTCTTCCTTCGTGTCTGTCCCTATCTGTTCCTCTCTCTGTTTCTGTCAACAACAACAACAAAAATTCTAGGAGATTCACAGTTTTAGTTCTCAGGTTTAAGTGTTTAATTGATTTTGAGTTGATTTTTATATCGTGTAAGATAAGAGTCCAATATCATGTTTTTGCATGTGAATATCCAGTTTTTCCAGCACAATCTATTGAAGAGACACTTCTTTTTGTTCGCATTCTTAGCACCTTTGTTGAAGATCAGTTGATTGTATAAATGTGGACTTATTTCTGGGTTCTCCATTCTGTTCCATTAGTCTATCTGTATATAATTCAATAATGTACTGTTTTGATTACTGTACCTTTGTAATATATTTTGAAATTAGCTTTGTTCTTTTAGCTAAGATTAATTTGGCTACTTGTGATTCTCTGTTTTTCCACATGAATTGTACAATTGTTTCTTCTATTTCAGTAAAAAAAAATGTTTTTGGAAATTTGATAAGGATTGCATTGAATTTGTAGATATTTTAAAAATGGAATTTATTGAGGTGACACTGGTTAACGTAATTACAGAGGTTTCAGGGGCCCAATTCTATAATACATTTCTGTATACTGTATTGTACGTTCACTCCCTGAAGTCAAAGTCTTTGTCCATCACTATTTCTTCCCCTTTGTATTCTCCTTGACCTTCTCCTTCCCTCCAGCAATCACCACATTGTGGTCTGTGTTCATGAGCTTTTCTCTTTTTTTTTGTTCATTTTGCTCATCCCTTCACTCTCCTTACCCAGGCCCACCCCCCAATCACTGTTAAACTGCTCTCTATGTCTGTCTTTATTCTGATTGTTAGTTCATTTGGTTCCATAAATGAGTGAAATAATATGGTACTTGTCTTTCTCTGACTCGGTTATATCACTTAGAATGATCTCCAGGTACATCCATGCTGTTGCAAAAGGTAAGATTTCTTTTTTTATGGCCGTATAGTATTCCATTGTGTATATGTACCACAGCTTTTTTATCCACTCCTCTACTAATAAGCACTTGGGCTATTTCCAGATCTTGGTTATTGTAAATAATGCTGCAGCAAACATAGTGGTACATATATTCTTTTGAATTAAGGTTTCAGGTTTCTTACGCTATAATCTCAAAAGTGGGATTACTAGATAAAAAGGCAGTTTCATTTTTAATTTTTTGAATGACTTCATATTGCTTTCCATGGTAGCTGTACCAATCTGCATTCCCACCAGCAATGAATGAAAGTACCTTTATCTCCACACTCTCACCAACACTTGTTTGTTGCTTTTTTTTATGATAACCATTCTGATAAGGGTGAGGTAATAGCTCATTGTGGTTTTAATTTGCATTTTTCTGATTATTAGTGATGTTGACATCTTTTTATATGTCTATTGGTCATCTGTGTGTCCTCTTTAGTCTCAGCAAAGTAAGAATAGAAAGAACTTGCATCAATGTAATAAAGGCCATATATGACATGACAAATTCACAGTTAGAATCTGTAGGTATTTTTTTGTGTGTATGAGACAGAAGACAGCCAGCCAGACAGAGAGAGACAGACAGAAAGGGAGAGAGATAAGAAGCATCAACTTTTATTGCAGCACTTCACTTGTTCATTGATTGCTTCTCGTATGTGCCTTAACGGGGAGGGGTGGGGGTGGTGGCTTCACCTGAGCCAGGGACTCTTTGCTCAAGTCAGTGACCTTAAGTTCAAGCCAGTGACCTTGGGCTTCAATCCAGTGACCTTTGGGTCAAGCCAGAGACTATGGGGTCATGTCTATGATCCCACGGTCAAGCTAGCAATCCTGTGCTCAAGCTGGTGAACCCACGCTGAAGCTGGTGAGCCCACACTCAAGCTGGATGAGCCTACGCTTAAACCAGTGACCTCAGGGTTTTAAACCTGGGTCCTCAGTATTCCAGGTCGATGTTCTGTCCACTGTGCCACACCTGGTCAGGCCCATCATATATATTTAAAACATTTTTTTAATCTGTTATTTGGTGGACATTGAGATTGTAGGTACATTTTTGTGTAGTCACTAGAATTTGGAGATTTTGCAATGTAATTTTATGTCACTAACTTATTAGCCAGAAGCAAGCTGCCCACCAATACCATGCATAGAGATATAATAGCCATAGTTGGTAGATAGAGGTACTAACATTTGTGTTCATAGACAGAGAGCACATCATGGGAATTTAGATTCTTGTAGACAGCTAGATTCCATCTTTTGTTTAAGATTGGGACCTATTTTGACTATTGTTTCTTGAGCCAATGTAATCATCTTATTTCTTATGATGCCCAAGAGCACTGTAGCTTACAAATCCTCCTTCTTGCTATGTGTTCTTGTTTCTTTTAATATTTTATTTCATGCTTTAGAAATTGTTTCCCAAATACTTTATATGCCACCTGGCATTTCTATCTGTTCACAAAGGTGGAGGCGAATGTCAATATGTACTCTATCATTATTACTCCAAGGAACAAGCCTCATAGTTATAAACTATTGGAGGTCATGGACAATGGTTGAATAGAACCATAGCTTAAAAATGATAGATGTTAATTGATATATCACACTCTTAGATTATTTATGTGTAAAGTAAAACTTAGAGAATAAAGTAAAGGTAGGGGTGAAAACATGTGAGAGGAAAACAGGAGTGCTGCATCTCGAGTTCTAGCATTGTCACTAAGCTGGAACAGAATCAGAATAATAACAAGAGAAAATAAGTCAAAAGAAATAGTTTTATAAGAAAAAAGGGGAAATGCTCATCAGCCCAAGAAGAGTGTATTTGAAGAATACATCTTAGAGGCATGAAATAACTATCAGTGAAACCACTTGAGTTTTAGCAAAAATCCAGATTTTTAAAATGGAAATATCCACTATAAGTAGGCCTCTTGGATGCATTACTGCTGTTTGTTGCAAGAAATAATACCTAAATATGGTAAGTAAATATCACACCACACCTTTTGCAAAAATTCTTTTGTGATTTAAGAGGAGACTTTAAGAGGCCATTCCCCACCATCTCACTTTTTTTTTCTTTTTTTCCAACTGTGAGGAGTGGAAATAGAGAGACAGACTCTCACATGTGCCCCAACTGGAATTCACCCAGCAACCCTTGTATGGCATTGGTGCTCTGCCAATTTGGTGCTATGCTTACAACCGAGCTATTTTTTGCACCTGAGGTGTAGGCTCCACAGAACCATCCTCAGTGCCTGGGGCCAATGCACTCGAATCAATCGAGCCATGGCTATAGGAGTGAAAGAGAAAGAGAGAGAGAGAGAGAGAGAGAGAGAGAGAGAGAGAAAGGGGTGGGGGAGAGGTGGAGAAGCAGATGGTCACTTTTGTGTGCCCTGACTAGGAATCAAAACTGGGACATCTACACACCAGGCTGACACTGTACCACTGAGCCAACCGGCCAGGGCCCATCTCACAGTTTTTAAAAGGACATATGCATCTTATTACGGTTTTTGAACTTTTTAAGTATTTTTTGAGCTTTGATTTGGACATTGTTTGGTATCTTGGAATGTTAAAAAAAATTAGCTACTGATACTTAAAAATCTTCTTTAGTTCTACAGAATAAAGTTATGAAAGAGAGTAAACAGGATGTGCACAGACTCTGAGAAGTAGACATAGTGGTCAAATAATTATTAAATTTTATTAGTTCACTTTACAGATGATAAACAGAGGTGCTTGGAGGGGCTAGATCAGGGGTTGGGAACCTATGGCTCGCGAGCCAGATGTGGCTCTTTTGATGGCTGCATCTGGCTGGCAGACAAATCTTTAATAAAAAAATAGTAACGTTAAAAATATAAAACAATCTCATGTATTACAATCTAGTCATTTCCTACCTCTCATGTTCATGGTTGTGGGTGGCTGGAGCCAATCACAGCTGTCCTCCGGGACAACTCCAAATTTTTATTGGATAATGTGTAACATACATGGGTCATTGTATGGCTCTCACGGAATTACATTTTAAAATATGTGGCGTTCATGGCTCTCTCAGCCAAAAAGGTTCCCGACTCCTGGGCTAGATGATATTTGTAAGGTTATATAGTCAATAAAAACATTATCTCAGAAACTGTTCTCCTGTTCACAATAACTTATTATCATCTTTATATTAATTAATCTTTTTCAGTTTTATTCTTTTATCTCATCAATTTATCTGAGACTAGATGTGCTGGAACTCAATTTTTTAAAAGCATGTATGTCATAGAGTTCTCTGATTTAGCATCAATGTTTTTGTTTTTAATTTTATTTAGAAAATTAAATTTAACAGGGTGACATTGATCAATAAGAGTACATAGGTTTCAGGTGAACATTTCTGTAGCATTTGAACTGTTGATTATGTTGTATACTCATAATCCAAAGTCAAATCATTTTCTGTCATATATTTGCCCCTCTTTACTCCCTTCCTCCTTCTTTCACATCCCCCTGCCCCTAGTAACCATTTCATTTTTATCTATGTCCATGATCTCAGTTTTATGTCCCATCTATGTGTGAAATCATACAGTTCTTAGCTTTTTATAATTTACTTTTTTCACTCAGTATAATGTTCTCAAGTTCCATCCATGTTGTCATAAATGGCACTATGCCATCATTTCTTATGGCTGAGTAGTATTTCATTGCGTATATGTACCACAGCTTCTTTATCCGATCCTCAACTGAGGGACATTTTGGTTGTTTCCATGTCTTGGCCACTGTAAAAAATACTGTGATGAATGTTTTTCTTTCTTTGCAGCATCTGAAGGCACCATTCTTCTTTCCTGAGCTCTCTGATCTTAGACTCTGTAGTGCCACGTTTTCTTGATTATTCACCATTTCCGACCACTCTTTGTAGTGTTTCCATTGGTGCTTCTTTCTAAGCTGTTCTGAAATATATATACTGTCTTTAACCGAATTTCTTTTTGTAACCCTATTTCCCTTTAGGGAAGACTCATTTCCATCTCTGCAGGTGAGTCACATATCTTCATGTCTAGCCTCAATATTTTTCTGAGTCTAAATATTGATGTATTATAGTTTGCCAAAACCTCAATCTTGTGCATTCACAACTGATTTTATTGTCATTGAGGAGAATTCCCTTCTCCTGTCCTCAGGTCTTACCACCAGCAAGGCTAGAAACTCTTGCATCATTTTTAGTTTTTGCAGAACTAGCTATTTTCTTGATTTATATCAATATTATTTCTTTTTTATTTTTAGTTTCTTTTTTAATTAGACATTTAAATTTAACAGGGTGATACTGGTCAATCAGAGTACATAGATTTAGAGAAAACATCTCTACATCATTTGGACAGTCGATTATGCTGTATACCCATTACCCAAAGTCATATCATCTTCTGTCACCCTACATTTTGTTTCTCTTTAAGCCCCTCCCCTTCTTCCCATTCCTCTCCCTCTTCTTCCTTCCCCTCCCCCTGGTAACCACTGCACCCCTGTCTATGTCCATGAGTCTCAATTTTGTGTCCCACCTATATATGGAATCATACAGTTCTTAGCTTTTCCCGATTTACTTATTTCACTCAGTATAATGTTATCAAGGTCCATCCATGTTGGATGGATAACATGTCCATCCATAGTATTGTAAATGATACTATGTCATCATTTCTTAGGGCTGAGTAGTATTCCATGGTATATATGTACCACATCTTCTTTATCTAGTCATCGATTGAAGGGCTTTTTTGTTCTTTCCATGTCTTGGCCACTGTGAACAATGTTGCAATGAATGTGGTTGGGGGTGCATGTATCTTTACGTACCCATGTTTTCAAGTTTTTTGGGTATCTACCCAGTAGAGGGATTTCTGGATCATATGGTAGTACTATTCTTAATTTTTTGAGGAAGCACCATACTTTATTCCATAATTGTTGCACTAATTTACATTCCTACCAAAATGAGGGTTTCTTTTTCTTCACAGCCTCTCCAAAATTTGTCATTACCTGTCTTGTTGATAATAGCTAATCTAACAGGTGTGAGGTGGTATCTCATTGTAGTTTTGATTTGCATTTCTCTAATAACTAATGAAGATGAACATCTTTTCATATATCTGTTGACCATTTGTATTTCTTCCTGGGAGAAGTGTCTGTTCATGTCCTCTTCTCGTTTTTTTTTTTTTTTTTTGGATTGTTTGTTTGTTGTGAGTTCTTTCTATATTTTGGATATAAGCCCCTTATCTGAGCTGTTGTTTGAAAATGCTATTTCCCATTTAGTTGATTGCCTGTTTGTTTTGTTGACAGTTTCTTTTGCTGTGCAGAAGCTTCTTAGTCTGATGTAGTCCCATTCATTTATCTTTACCTTTACTTCCCTTGCCTTTGGAGTCAAATTCATAAAATGTTCTTTATGGCCAAGTTCATGAGTTTAGTACCTATGTTTTCTTCTATGTAATTTATTGTTTCAGATCTTGTATTTAGTTCTTTGATCCATTTTGAATTAATTTTTGTGAAAAGAGATAAAAACTGTAGTCAAGTTTCATTCTTTTGCATGTGTCTTCCCAATTTTCCCAGCACTATTTTTTGAACAGGCTTTCTTTTTCTAAATTGTGTGTTTTTGGCTTCTTTATTAAAGATGATTTCTGGGCCCTCTATTCTGTTTCATTGGTCTGTGTGTCTATTTTTCTGCCAGTACCATGTTATTTTAATTATTGTGGCTCTGTAGTATAGTTTCAAGTCAGGTATTGTAATGCTTCCAGCTTCGATTTTTTTCTGTAGGATTACTTTTGTTATTTGAGGGTTTTTTTTTATGGTTTTATATAAACCTGATGATTTTTTGTTTCATTTCTTTAAAAAATGACATTGGAATTTTGACGGGAATTGCATTAAATTTGCATATTGCTTTGGGTAATATGGCCATTTTAACTATATTTATTCTTTCTATCCATGAACAAGAAATATTTTTACATTTCATTGTGTCTTTTTAAATTTCCTTTAATAATGTTCTGTAGTTTTCAGTATATAGGTCCTTTACATTCTTTGTTCTGTTTATTCCTAGGGATTTTATTTTTATTTTTTTGTTGCTACTGTAAAAGGGATTATTTTTTTGAGTTCTTTTCTGAGATTTCATTGTTGGCATATAAAAAAAACAATAGACTTCTGTATATTAATTTTTTATCCTGCGACCTTACTGTATTGGCTTATTGTTTCTAATAGCTTATCTGTGAAGTTTCTGGGGTTTTCTATGTACAGGATCAAGTAATCTGCAAAATGTGAAACCTTTACTTCTTATTTCCCAATATGGATGACTTTTATTTCTTTCTCTTGTCTGATTGCTCTGGCTAGAACTTCCAGCACTATGTTGAATAGGAGTGGAGAGAGTGGGCATTCTTGTCTTGTTCCTAATTTTAGAGGAAAAGTTTTCAGTTTTTTACCATTTAGTATGATGTTAGCTGACGGTTTGTTGTAAATGGCCTTTATTATATTGAGGTATTTTCTTTCTATACACATTTTGTTGAGTGTTTTAAACATAAAATAACGTTGTATTTTATCGAATGCCTTTTCTGCATCTATTGATAGGATCATATGTTTTTTGTTCTTTGTTTTGTTGATATGGTGTATTATGTTATTTGTTTTACATATGTTGAACCATCCTTGTGTTTATTTTTTTAATCTTATTTTTTAAATTTTAATGCAGTGACATTGATAAATCAGGGTACATATGTTCAGAGAAAACATCTCCAGATTATTTTGACATTTATATTGCATAACCCTCACCCAAAGTCAAATTGTCTTCCGTCACATTCTATCTGGTTTTCTTTGTGCCCCTCCCCTCCCCCACCCCGTCTCTCTCCTTCCTCACCCCCTCCCCACCCCCTAACTCCACCCCCCCATTACTACCACATTCTTGTCCATGTCTCTGAGTCTTATTTTTATGTCCCATCTATGTATGGATTAATGTAGTTCTTAGTTTTTCTGATTTACTTATTTCACTCCTTATAATGTTCTCAAGGTCCACCCATGTTGTAAATGACCTGATGTCATCATTTCTTATGGCTGAGTAGTATTCCATAGTATATATGTACCAAAGCTTTTTAATCTACTCATCCACTGATGGACACTTGGGCTGTTTCCAGATCTTCGCTATTGTGAACAATGCTGCCATCAACATGGGGGTGCATTTCTTCTTTTCAAACAGTGCTATGGTGTTCTTAGGGTATATTCCTAAAAGTGGTATAGCTGGGTCAAAAGGCAGTTCAATTTTTAATTTCTTGAGGCATCTCCATACTGTTTTTCACAGAGGCTGCACCAGTCTACATTCCCATCAGCAGTGCGGGAGAATTCCCTTTTCTCCACATCCTCACCAGCACTTATGCTGTGTTGTTTTGTTGATGAGCACCATTCTGACTGATGTGAGGTGATATCTCAATGTGGTTTTAATTTGCATTTCTCTAATGATTAGTGATGTTGAGCATTTTTTCATATGCTTATTGTCCATCTGTATTTCCTCTTTGGAGAAGTGTCTACTCATTTCTTGTGCCCATTTTTTGACTGGATTTTTATCTTCCTGGTTTTGAGATTTACAAGTTATTTATAAATTTTGTTTATTAATCCCTTATCAGACGTATTGTCAAATATGTTCTCCCATTGTGTAGTTTGTCTTTTTATTCTGTTCTTGTTGTCTTTGACTGTACAAAAGCTTTTTACTTTGATATAGTCCCATTTGTTTATCCTGTCTTTTATTTCACTTGCCCGTGGAGATAAATCAGCAAATATATCACTGTGAGAGATGTCGGAGAGCTTACTGTGTATGTTTTCTTCTAAGATGCTATGATTTCATGCCTTACATTTACGTCTTTTATCCAGTTTGAGTGTGTTTTTGTGAATGGTGTAAGTTGGTGATCTAGTTTCATTTTTTTGCAGGTAGCTGTCCAATTTTCCAACACCTTTTTTTTTTTTTTTGTATTTTTCTGAAGTTAGAAACAGGGAGACAGTCAGACAGACTCCCGCATGCACCCGACCGGGATTCACCTGGCACGCCCAACAGGGGGCGATGCTCTGCCCATATGGGCCATCGCTCTGTTGCAACCAGAGTCATTCTAGCGCCTGAGGCAGAGGCCATAGAGCCATCACCAGCTCCCAGGACATCTTTGTTACAATGGAGCCTTGGCTGCATGAGGGGAAGAGAGAGACAGAAAGGAAGGAGAGGGGGAGGGGTAGAGAAGCAGATGGGCACTTCTCCTGTGTGCCCTGGCCAGGAATTGAACCCAGGACTCCTGCATGCCAGGCCGATGCTCTACCACTGAGCCAACTGGCCAGAGCCCAACACCATTTATTAAAGAGGCTGTCTTTACTGCATTGTATGCCCTTACCTCCTTTGTCAAATATCAGTTGTCTATAGAGCTGTGAGTTTATTTCTGGGTTCTCTGTTTTGTTCCATTGATCTATCTGCCTGTTCTTATGCCAGTACCAGGCTGTTTTGAGTACAACGGTCATGTAGTATAACTTGATATCAGGGTGTGTGATACCTCTCATTTTATTCTTCTTTTTTAAGAATGCTGAGGATTTCATGTTCGTCGTTGGTTCCATAAAAAATTTTGGAATCTGTGATCTATATATTTAAAGTATGACATTGATATTTTAATTGGTATTGCATTGAATTTATAAATTGCTTTGGGTAATATAGACATTTTAATGATGTTTATTCTTCCTAACCATGAGCACGGTATATGCTTCCACTTGTTTGTATCTTCCTTGATTTCTTTTTTTAAAATAAATTTTATTGGGGTTACATTGATAAATCAGGGTACATATGTTCAGAGAAAATATCTCTAGGTTATTTTGACATTTAATTATGCTGCATTCCCATCACCCAAAGTCCAATTGTCTTCTGGCACTTTCTAACTGGTTTTCATTGTGCCACTCCCCTCCCCGAACCCCCTCCCTCTTCTCCCCCCACCCCAAACTCCCACACTCTTGTCCATGTCTCTGAGTCTCATTTTTACGTCCCACCTATGTATGGAATCATACAGTTCTTAGTTTTTTCTGATTTACTTATTTCACTCCTTATAATGTTCTCAAGGTCTATCCATGTTGTTGTAAATGACCCGATGTCATCATTTCTTATGGCTGAGTAGTATTCCATAGTATATATGTACCAAAGCATTTAAATCCACTCATGCACTGACGGACACTTGGGCTGTTTCCAGATCTTCACTATTGTGAACAATACTGCCATCAACATGGGGGTGCATTTCTTCTTTTCAAACAGTGCTATGGTGTTCTTAGGGTATATTCCTAAAAGTAAAATAGCTGGGTCAAAAGGCAGTTCGATTTTTAATTTCTTGAGGAATCTCCATACTGTTTTCCACAGTGGCTGCACCAGTCTGCATTCCCACCAGCAGTGAGGGAGGGTTCCCTTTTCTCCACATCCTTGCCATCACTTATTCTGTGTTGTTTTGTTGATGAGCACCATTCTGACTGATGTGAGGTGATATCTCATTGTGGTTTTAATTTACATTTCTCCAACGATTAGTGATGTTGAGCATTTTTTCATATGCCTATTGGCCATCTCTATGTCCTCTTTGGAGAAGTGTATTCATTTCTTGTGCCCTTTCTTGATTGGATTGTTTCTCTTTCTGGTATTGAGTTTTACAAGTTTTTTTTTATTTTATAAATTTTGGATATTAACCCCTTATCAGACATATTGTCAAATATATTTTTCCATTGTGTAGTTTGTCTTTTTATTCTGTTCTTATTGTCTTTAGCTGTGCAGAAGCTTTTTAGTTTGATATAGTCCCATTTGTTTATCCTGTCTTTTATTTCACTTGCCTGTGGAGATAAATCAGCAAATATATTGCTCTGAGAGATGTCAGAGAGCTTACTGCGTATGTTTTCTTTTAGGATGCTTATGGTTTCACAGCTTACATTTAAGTCTTATATCCATTTTGAGTTTATTTTTGTGAATGGTGTAAGTTGGTGGTCTAGTTTCATGTTTTTGCAGGTAGATGTCCAATTTTTCTAACACCATTTATTAAAGAGGTTGTCATTACTCCATTATATTTCCTTACCTCCTTTGTCAAATATCAGTTGTCCATGGAGCTGTAGGTTTATTTCTGGGTTCTCTGTTTTGTTCCATTGATCTATATGCCTGTTTTTATGTCAGTACCAGGCTGTTTTGAGTACAATGGCCTTGTAGTATAACTTGATATCAGAAAGTGTGATACCTCCCACTTTATTTATTTATTTATTTTAAGATTGCTGAGGCTATTCGTATTCTTTTTGGGTTCCATATACATTTTTGGAATATGTGATCTATATCTTTGAAGTATGTCATTGGTATTTTAATTGGTATTGCATTGAATTTATAGACTGCTTTGGGTAATATAGACATTTTAATAATATTTACTCTTCCTAACCATGAGCAGGATAGGTGCTTCCACTTGTTTGTATCTTCCTTGATTTCTTTTATCAATGTTTTATAATTTTCCGAGTAGAATCTTTAGTCTCCTTGGTTAAATGTACTCCTAGGTACTTTAATGGAGTACTCCTAGGTACTTTATTTTTTTGGTTGTAATAGTGAAGGGAATTGTTTCTTTAATTTCTCTTTCTGACAGTTCATTGTTTAAAACTGCCTCTGATTTCTGAGTATTAATTTTATATCCCGACACTTTGCTGAATTCATTTTTCAGGTCCAGTAGTTTTTTGACTGAGACTTTAGGGTTTTCTATATACAATATTATATCATCTGCAAATAATGATAATTTATTTTTTTTTTTGAATTTGGATGCCTTTTATTCTTTCTTTTTGTCTGATTGCTGTGGCTAGGACTTCCTGAACTATGTTGAATAATAGTGGTGAAAAGGGGCACCCTTGCTTTGTTCCTGATCTTAAGGGGATTGCTTTTAATTTTTGCCCATTGAGTATGATGTTGGCTGTGGGTTTGTCATAGATGGCTTTTATCATGTTGAAGTATGTTCCCTGTATTCTCACTTTGCTGAGAGTTTTGATCATAAATGGGTGCTGGATTTTATCAAATGCTATTTCTGCCTCTATTGAAATTATCATGTGGTTTTTCTCCTTCCTTTTGTTTATGTGATAAATCCCATTGATTGATTTGCAAATATTGTACCAGCCTTGCATGCCCAGAATAAATCCCACTATATCATAGTGTATGATTTTTTTCATATATTGTTGGATTCGGTTTGCTAATATTTTGTTGAGGATTTTAGCATCTAAATTCATCAGGTATGATTCCCGGCAAGGGCACACAGAAGAAGCACCCATCTGCTTCTCCACCCCTCCCCCTCTCCTTCCTCTCTGTCTCTCTCTTCCCCTCATGCAGCCAAGGCTCCATTGGAGCAAAGTTGGCCCGGGTGCTGAGGATGGCTCTGTGGCCTCTGCCTCAGGTGCTAGAATGTCTCTGTTTGCAACAGAGCAATGGCCCAGATGGGCAGAGCATCGCACCCTGGTGGGTGTGCCAGGTGGATCCCAGTTGGGTGATGAGGGAGTCTGTCTGACTGCCTCCCCGTTTCTAACTTTAGAAAAATACAAAAAATAATTATCAGAGATATTGGCCTATAATTTTCTTTTTCTGTGTTGTCTTTGCCGGGCTTTGGAATCAGAATTATACCCACCTCATTAAAGGAGCTTGGAAGTCTTCCTTCCTCTTGAATTTTTTGAAATAGCTTGAGAAGGATAGGAGTTAGTTCTTCTTTGAATATTTGGTAGAATTCACTTGTGAAGCTATCAGGCCCAAGACGTCTCTTTTTTGGGAGTTTTTTGATAGCTGTTTCAATCTCATTTGTTGTAATTGGTCTGTTTAGGTTTTCTGATTCTTCCAAATTGATTTTTTGAAAGATTGTATGTTTCAAGGAATTTGTCCATTTCATCTCAGTTGTCCAGTTTTTTTTTCGTACAGTTCTTAATAGTATTTTCTTTCAATATTTTGTATTTCTGTGTGTCAGTTGTTATTTCTCCACTCTCATTTTTAATTTTATTTATTTGAATCCTCTCTCTTTTTTTTTTTTTTTGGTGAGTCTGGTTAAAGGTTCATCAATCTTGTTTACCTTTCAAAGAACCAGCTCCTAGTTTCATTGATCCTTTGTATTGTTTCTTTAGCCTCTATGTCATTCATTCATTTATTTCTGTTCTGATCTTTATTATTTTCTTTCTTCTACTAGCTCTGGGCTTTACTTGCTGTTCTTCTTCTAGTTCTTTTACATGCGGGATCAATTTGTTTATTTATGCTTTTTCTAGCTTCTTGAGGTATGCCTGTAATGCTATGAACTTCTCTCTCAAGACTGCTTTTCCTGTGTCTTATAAATTTTGAGTTGATATAGGCTCATTATTATTCATTTCTAGAAATGTTTTAATTTCTTCTTTGATTTCAGTTTTAACACATTTGTTATTTAGTAACATGCTATTTATTTTTCAAGTGTTTGATTATATTTCAGTTTTTCTGTTGTGGTTGATTTTTAGTTTCATGCCATTGTGATCAGAGAAAGCTCTTGATAAGATTTCAATCTTCTTAAATTTGTTGAGACCACTTTTGTGCCCTAACATATGGTCTATCGGAGAGAATGTACAATGAGCACATGAAAAGAATGTATATTTTGCTGCTTTAGGGTGAAAGGTTCTGAAGATATGTATTAAATCAAGTTGATCTAGTATGTCCTTTAAGTCTTCTGTTTCTTTGTTAATTTTCTTTCTTGAGGGTCTATCTAGTAATGTTAGTGGGGTATTGAATACCCTACTATTATAGTATTGCTGTTGATCTCACCCTTTAAAGTCTGCTTTATATATTTAGGTGCTCCTATATTAGGTGCGTAGATATTTATAACAGTTATATCTTCCTGTTTGATTGCTCCCTTTATCATTATGTAGTGATTATCATTATCTCTTACTGTAGTGTTTGTTTTAAAGTCCATTTTGTCTGATATAAGTATTGCTACCCCAGCTTTTTTTTTCATTTCTATTTGTGTGAAATATTTTTTTCCATTCTTTTATCTTCAGTCTATGTGCATCTTTTGTCTTAAGGTGTGTCTCTTGTAGACAGCATATGTATGGGTCCTGTTTTCTTATCCATGCAGCTATCCTATGTCTCTTGATGAGATCATTTAATCCATTTAAATTTAAGGTTATTATTGATATGTAATTGTTTATTGCCATTTTATTCTTTAAAACTGTATTCCTCTTTTGCTATATTCTTTTTCTCCATTGATCTGTTTACAACAGGCCTCTTAGCATTTTTTACAGCCTTGGTTTCGTTGTAATAAATTCCTTGAGTTTATTTTTTGTCTGGAAAGCTTTTTATTTCTCCTTCAATTTTAAACGATAGCCTTGCTGGATAAAGTAGTGTTGGTTATAGGCTCTTGTTCTGCATTACTTTGAATATTTCTTGCCATTCCTTTCTGGCTTCAAGTGTTTCTGTTGAGAAGTCAGAAGTCATCCTTATGGGGGATCCTTTGTAGGTGATAGTCTTTTTTTCTCTGGCAGTTTTTAATATTTTCTCTTTATCACTTAGCTTGGTATTTTAATTATGATGTGTTTTGGTGTAGATTTTTTTGGGTTTCTCTTTAATGGAGTTCTCTGTGCTTCTTGAACTTGTGAGACGTTTTCCTGCCTTAATTGAGGGAAGTTTTCTGCTATGATATGTTTGGACAAAGTCTCTATTCCTTTTTCTTTCTCTTCTTCTTCAGGAACGGATGTTATTTCTCTTCATGTTGTCACAGACCTCTCTTAGAGTTTCCTCAGACTTTTTGAGTCTCTTTTCTTTTTTCTTTTCTGCTTTCATGGCTTCATTCCACTTGTCTTCCAACTCGGATTTGAGCCTCAGCTTCATCCATCCTGTTTTCCTTCCTTCCAGTGTGGTCTTCATTTCTGACATTTTATTTGTCATCTCCAACTTATTCTTTTTTAATATTTTAATATCCTTTTTTATACTTGCTATTTCTTTATTTATGTGTTTGTAATGACTATCCATTATTGTTCTAAGATCCCTACACATCCTTACAATCATTATTTTGAACTCTGCATCCAGAAATTTGGTTATTTCCATATCACTCAGTTTATTTCCTGAATGTTTTTCTTGTGGTTTCATTTGGATTGCACTTCTCTGTCTTTTCATTATGTCTGTGTGTTTGGTTGTTTTGTTTGTAGAGCTGGTTGATTCTATGCTTGATGTTGTCTGCCTCCAGTTTTCAATTATGTTATTTCTAGGTCTTCTTGGGTTGGCATCAGCTATTATTTGTAATCCACTTTTGAATTTGGGCCATTTTGAAGTCTTGATTTGTTTGTTTTCTTAACACGTGATAGTCTTGTTTACTGATTTCAGTACGGGGCTTATTTGAAACTGTATCCAGGAATGTGATGGCTGTAACCTGAGACTCTGAAGTCCTCTTCTACTAGTTACTCTCCTTGGGGGCAGGGTATTTTCTCAGCTTCCGTAGGGGGAGGTGTATCTCAGATCTCCATGGATAACTGAGTTACTACCCCTTCTCTCCACTTCTTGTTTTCAGCTGTGTTTGTTGTGCTGATTGGAGCTGGAGAGTTGTCTGGAGATCTGTGACCTGTAAGCACTTCAGTCTTCTGTTTTGTGGAAGAATCAGCCCCTCCCCCAGCTATGGCTGCCTCCAGCACTGGATGAGTCAGCTTCACAGGTCGTCCCCTGCATTCCTCTGCCCCTCACTGTCTGTCTCTCTCTTTCTCCCCTTTCTTTTTGGAAGACAAGCCAGCCCTTTCAACACACCTAATTCCCTGGTCGCCAGTTAAGTTGCTGTGAGCAGTATTTTCTGCTCTTTTCCTTGGAGTGAGAGCCCTTTTGTGCTCTCAGCCCCACCCACCCTCTCTTCTTGTAATCAGGGTAGATTCAGGTGCTCCCTACCAGGTTTGGTGTGGCTTCTTCATTGCTCCTTGGTTTTTGAGACCTGTTCTTGTAGTCCAGAGTTTGTTTTTTATGCTGATTGTTTATAAATTAGTTTGTAATTCAGTTTGGTGGTGTGAGCTGGGAGTCTGTGTGTCTGCCTACTCCTCTGACATCTTCAGGTTCCTCCATCCTTGTGTTTCTTGGATGAATCCCATTTGATCATGATGAATTATTTTTTTGATGTGTTGTTGTATTCAATTTGCTAGTATTTTGTTTAGTATTTTAGCATCTGTATTCGTTAGAAATATTGGTCTGTAGTTTTCTTCTTTTGTGTTCTTCTTGCCAGGTTTTGGTATGAGGGTTATGATGACCACATAAAATGTGTTTGGAAGTATTGCTTCTTCTTCAACTTTTTGGAAGACTTTGAGAAGGACAAAAACAAAATCTTTGAATGTTTGCTAGAATTTACTAGTATATTCATCTGGCCCTGGACTTTTTTTTTTTTGGGGGGGGACGTTTTTGTAGTTGTTTCTATTTTTCCCCTGCTTATCAGTCTATTTAGGCTATCTACTTCTTCATGATTCAGTCTAAGAATATTGTATTGTTCTAAAAGTTTATCCATTTCTTCTAGATTGTTAAATTTGGAGACATATAATTTTTCATAGTATTTGCGATAATCCTTTGTATATTTGTGGTAATTTCTCCTCTTCATTTTGGATTTTGTTTAAGTAAGTCTTATCTCTTTTTCCTTTAGTGAGTGTTGCCAGCGGTTTGCCAATTTTATTGATCTTTTCAAAGAACCAGCTCTTTGTTGTATTAACTTTTTCTATAGTTTTTGTTCTCTGTTTCATTTATTTCTGCTCTGATTTTTATTATTTTCTTTCTTCTTCTAGTTTTGAGTTGCCTTTGTTTTTTTTCTAGGTCCTTACGATGTTAAGTTGTTTACTTGGGCTCTGTCTTGTTTGTTCATGTAGGCCTGTAGTGATATAAACTTCCCTCTTATTACTGCTTTTGCTGCATTTCAGAGATTCTGATATGTGTTGTCATTTTCACTTGTCATGTATCTTTTGATTTCTTTTATTTATTCTTTGACCCATTCATTTTTTAGAAGTATGTTGTTTAATTTCTACATTTTTGCAGGTCTGTTTACTTACTTTTTGCTGTTGAATTCTTGTTTCAAAGACTTATGGTCAGAGAATATGCTTGGTATAATTTCAATCTTTTTGAATTTGTTGCTGTTGGTTTTGTGGCCCATCATATGGTCTATTCTTGATAATGTTTCATATACACTGGAGAAAAATGTATACTCTGACGTTTTTGGATGAAATGTCCTGTAGATGTCTATTATGTCCATTTGTTCTAGTGTTTCACTTAAGACAGTTATTTCTTTATTGATTTTCTGTTTGGATAAAAAATCTAAAGCCATCAATGGTGTATTGAGGTTTCTAAGTATGATTATATATATTTTTGATTTGCACTTTTAGATCAGTTAGTAGTTGTCATATATTTTGGTGCTCCTTGGTTTGGTGCATATATATTAAGGAGTGTTATGTCTTTTTGATACAATGTACCCTTTATCACTATGAAATGTCCATTTTTTTCTCTGGTTACCTTTGCTGTCTTGTAGTCAGCATTGTCAGATATGAGTATAGTTACTCCTGCTTTTCCTTGGATATTATTTGCTTGGAGGATTGTTTTCCAACCTTTCCCTTTGGATCTATTTTTATCCTTGTAGCTTAGATGTGTCTCTGGTAGGCAGCATATTGTTGGGTTTTGCTTCCTGATCCAATCTGCTACTCTGTGCCTCTTTATTGGTGAATTCAATCCATTTACATTTAGTGTAATTATTGACACTTGAGGGTTTCCTATTTTCATTTTATATACTGCTTTCTGATAGCTTTGTGTCTTGTTTGGTTTTTTTTTCTGTCATTTGCTTGTGTTTGGTTGTATTCTATACTTCTATCTTCTGTTTTTTCTTTTCTTTTAAGCTATGTGTTTCAGTAGTGGCATTTTCAGGGGTGGTTACCATTAGGTTATTAGAAGAAAAATTATCATATTTATTAGAGTCCATTATGACATGAGTGCTTCTGTACTCCATCCTCCTTTGTTACTGCTGATATTTATTCTCTCCCCTTTTATGTAATTGTTACAACAGATTATCCTTGTTTTATTAATTTTTTTTTACTAGTAATTATGTCTTTTTTTTTTTTTTTTGTATCTGGTTGGATAACCTCCTTTAGTATTTCCTGTAGTGGGGGTTTTCTGGTGATAAATTTCCTCAGCTCTGTATGTCTGTAAATGTTTTCATTTCCCCTTTATATTTAAAGGATAGCTTTGATGAATATAGTATTCTTGGTTGGTAGTTCCTCTCTTTCAGTACTTTAAATGTTGAGGTCCACTCTCTTCTGGCTTCTAGAGTTTCTGCTGAGAAATCTGATGATAGCCTAATGGGCCTTCCTTTATATGTTATATTCTTCTTCTCCTTAGCTGCCTTGAGGATTCTTTCTTTGTCATTGATTTGTGATCATTTCATTATGATGTGCTTTGGAGTAGGTCTGTTTGGGTTGAGGTAACTTGGCATTTTGTTTGCTTCTTGGATTCAAGGCTTTAAATTTCCACATGCTTTGGAAGTTCTCATCAGTTACTTGTTTCAATATGTTCTACATTCCATTTTCCCTCTCTTTCTCTTCTAATATACCCATTATTCTTATATTGCTTTTCCTGATGGAGTCAGACAATTCCTGTAAGACTTTCTCATTTTTTTTAATTCATAAGTCTCTCTTTCTTTCTGTAGTACCTTTAGTTGCTTGTCTTCAATGTCACTGATTCTCTCCTCTATCTGCTTGTTCTAATTGCTAAACTTGTTACCTCATTTTTCAGTTTGTGTGTTGATTTTTTCATCTCTATTTTTTTAATAGTTTTTATTTTCTTGGTGAAGTACTCTTTTTGTTCATTAAGTTGTTTTTTGAGCTCACTAAATTGCCTTTCAGTGTTTTCTTGTATCTTATTGAGTATTTTTAGATCTTGAATTTTGAATTATCTGTCTTTAAGCTCCAAGGTTTCCATGTAACTGATATTTTTTCCTTGGGTAATCTTTTAAGGCTTAGCTGTTGCCTTTGTAATGATGCAGGCAGCATGATTGTGTTGGTAAGAGGGGTTTGTTGCTAGGACTTTGCAATGTTATGATACTGACACAGCTGACCAGGAGTCCTCCAGGGTCCTCTCCCATATCCTAACTGAGCAGGAGATTTAGTTTCTGGGGTGCCCCTGCCTCTCACAGGAGAGAGCAGCCTGGAGATCTAGTGGAGGGGGTTCCACCACCACTACTGTTTTCATAGCAAGAGGAGCAATGAGGAACCGGGAGACTGGGGTGACAGTCCAATTTCTCCTCTGATACCACTCCAAGCACAGCTCTGGGCTCGGCAGAGGGTGTGCATCATAAGCTGGTGTCCCGAGTTTTGGGAGGAGCTGAGGCAGAGATCACAAATCAAGGGCTTCCCATCCACACATGCTAAACTCCCTCCAGCAAGCCAGTGCCCGAGCTTCAGATCCAGTGGCATGCAGATCCCAGATCAAGTGCATCTGGTGCCATACGGCTAAATTGTGCTGGCAAGTGGTAGATGAAGTGCATCTCAGTGTCCTGTGGGCCAATCTCCACAAGCTATTTGCCTGCAGTTTTTGGGAGCTTGCCCTGGCTTTGTGTGTGCCCCAAGCCTGTAATGGCCCAGCCTTGCAATCACAGGTGCAGCAGACTCCGGGAAGTGGCCCTGCTTCCCATTCTTGGTCATCGCCTCTTACTCTGCTCCTTATCCCCAGACTCTCTTCCTGACTCCTCCAGGTCTGAGATAAAACTTGTGCAAAGAGTACCCTCCCTCAGGTCCATCAGGAAGGAGAAAGACTCAGTCTTCTGGTACTATTTTTTCTTTTGTGCTTTGGCCTGCCTTCTTGTGTGATCATAACTTTGTCTATTTGGTGTGTGTATATTTCAGGTTTATCTGGGTTTTTTCCTCTGCATATAGTTGTAGAATTTGTTAAAATTTCAAGGGGAGAGATGAGGAGTATCTCTCATGCTGCCATTTTTCTGACATCACTCCCAATATTATTTCTTAAACACACCTTGTATTATACTTTTTTTTTAACCTATACTATTGCTTTAATTTAAGTAATTAATGTCTTGGCCTGAATTTTAATAGGATTGATATAATTATAATCTTTAGTTTATTCTTTCCCAATCTATATTTTTTATGTCACCAATATTCTTTTTTCTATGCAAGTTTAAACATGCTTTTCCTTGCTCAAATGTCTTCATAGTAGTCCATTGCCTACAAAAGGAAGAAAATAAATTACAAAATTCTCTATTATTAGACCACAAAATATAACCTAATCTTCATTTTTCACACATTCTACAACCACTCTATACTAAAACTAATTATTTTTCTTTGATTATTAATTTGTGCATTCATGCATTTTTCAATAAACATTTATTGAGTTCCTATTTTTGTAATTTTGTAGGTATTAAAAATACAAAACTTGTACTTTCCTAAATATTCTAAATTTTCTAATCATGTGAAAACTGTTAATAACTAAATATATATAATGAAAGCAGATGATTAGGATAAAGTACATGAAGTGTTAAGACAGAGAGTTAAGCATAACCAACTGGATTTGCTTATAGGTAAGGAACCAAATGCAGACTGATAATTGGGCAGATGTTGAAAGGCCAATATAGAAAGAGAAGGTTTCTGGTTACATTCATATGCAATTGAAGAATTCGGTACAGGGAGAGCTGGCAATTGATGGAGAAACAGCCCTAAGAATGTAAGAAGTAGGAGGCAAGACTCTTTCCACTGGAACAGAAATGAAAGAGTAAAGGATGAATGAACATCATATTACAAAAGCTCTCAGCTCAATTAAGATAAGCTCAATTAAGAAAGATTTAACCACTAATGACATTTACTTGTTTCAAATATTGAAAGGTCTAGGGGTAGGTAATCCAAGAGTCAGAAAAGTAACTAATGTTATTAAGGACCCAAACTGCTGTTTTCTGAATTACCAGCCTTATTGTATGGACTTCTCATCTTTAATTCCATTGTCTTGTGTAGTCAACCTTTTTAGTGTATGCTGAAGTTACCAACAATGACCAAATTTCAGTGACTTAAAACAACAAAAGTTTTCACTCACATTATGTTGTCTTTAGGTTTTCATTTCACTATAAGTTTGAGGGACAGCCTCCATCTGGAACAGGCATCCTCACTAGAAAAGGAAAAAGAGGCAGAGTTGAATCAGAATGGTTCTCAAAGATCACAATGAATATGGCATATGCTCTGTTCCATTGTCTAAAGCAAGTCATTGGCAACACTCAACCATCAAGGGGAAACAAATATTCTCCTCTCACAGGGTGACATTGCAAATTACATGGCAATTAGCAGAAGATATGTTTTCCTTTAATAGGAATACAAAAATAATAATCACCCCTTTTAGTATAGTATAATCTATCACTCCTTTTAAGATTGCATAATGACTGCACAATATTACCTTCTACAACCAGAATCAGACTCTAAAAAAAAGCACATTTTCTTCCCATATTTCTTTATGTCATGAAGAAATATGTGTTATAAATGAATAGATAAATAGCATCATAGTTTGATGCTATATTCATTAATTCATCAACAAATGTTTCTCAAAAAGGTATCATGAAATATAATATGATTTCAATACAACAAATTTCTAAGAAAATACAAAGACAAAGAAATAGGTATTACTTAATGCCTAAATTCCTTTAGAATTTATTTGTGCCAACTTCGAAAACAGAACAGTAATTGCATTCTTTCAGAGCCTACTCAATTTTCAGTGTGCCTTTTCCCCTAGTCAGTCATTGTTGAGTTCTCTAGAAAAACATATCTCATTGTGATAAAATTTCAGCATGAGATGGCTCTTCCTAAAAGGTTGGGGCATTGACTGACTTCCAAATTTGTCATGTTGTAAAATAAATACCTAACATTAATCCTTACTGAGCATAAATTTCCTTATTAATATGTAATAATAAACTCTATAGAATAGTCTAGCATAAATTGGTAGACTCCCTTTTGGTAGCTAAGAGAATCATCAAAACCTCTGTAGCCTTAAAATATTAGAGTAAGGACTGGACTAATTTGTAAATCTTTTTCTATACAATCTGAAGATATGAGATTGTTTTGGGTTATTTTCCCTAATTATTCTGCAACTTTCCCAGTCAAATCACATGATCAACTTCAGAGTGCCCTTACTTAGCCTTAATTATTAACATGGATGATGTGTTTATTAGAGAAATGTTATGACTAGTTTAAGCATTCCACCTGGTAATGATTTTTTGGAAGATACCTCATGCTTATTTTGGAAAACCAGCATGATATAGTTTGGATTACAACACATGCAAAATATTTTAGAATTGTTAATATAATTATTAAATATAAAACCCTCTTGGAGCCTGTCATAAATTTTGAATCTGAAAAGTGTGAACATGTATAAAACACATGCCGGCTTGTTGGACACTAATTGCCAGGTGCCCTTCATTTTACAGTGACCTTTGTTGAGAAAGGGAGCACTTATTTTAGTACCAGGTTGGCATGAAAAACCTGTGTTTGATCAAATGTTGATAGAGGATATATGAGAGTAGGGTTAAGAGTCAAATCCCTTAATAGAGAAAAGGTTGGGATAGTCAGTGGATGAAATGAATAAAAATACACAAAACATTTGATTATAAGGAAGAAACTTCAAAACACTGATTGATGTTATTTAGAATAAATTAAATGAAAACAATGATTTATACTGAAATTCTTCCCTACTCCAAATTTGTAGCAACTTGGAGGATAAAATCTAGCGTTGAAATGCAGACAATTACGATATTTTCAGTTCCTACTTATTTAGTTCTCCAGACTTCTTAACAACACCCTCAATGTATTCTGCTACTTCTTAACATATGAGCCAGAAGAATTAAATATTTTCTCCAGGAATGAATGCCAAGAGTTTCAAGCAAAGAATATTATTATTACAAAGATTGTTGTGAAGTGTTTCCAAGTGGAGAAGATTTAGAATCTTATAACCAAACCCAGGTGTGCACTTATACAACAAATTTTTTTATTACAATGAAAGAAAATAAAAATTACTAAAACCCATAGTTGACCATAAAATCCTAATTTTAGTTCATTTAATTACTTTGCTTTTACAATTATTTTACCAGAACTATTGAATATCACTGAACAAGAATTTGATAAATTTTATATTTTTCTTTTTAAAATATATATTTTTTATTTTTCAATTATAATTGGCATTCAAAGTTATATTAGTTTCAGATGTTCAGAATATTGGTTAGGCATTTACATAACTTATAATGTGGCCTCCCCTGCTAAGTCTTGCACCCACCCTAAACCATGTATAATATTACAATATTATTGACTTTATTCCCTAAGCTGTACTTTATATCCCATGACTATTTTTTAACCACCAATTTGTACTTTTTTTTTTTTTTTTTGTATTTTTCCGAAGCTGGAAACAGGGAGAGACAGTCAGACAGACTCCCGCATGCGCCGGACCGGGATCCACCCGGCACGCCCACCAGGGGGCAATGCTCTGCCCACCAGGGGGGGATGCTCTGCCCCTCCGGAGTGTTGTTCTGTTGCGACCAGAGCCACTCTAGCACCCAGGGCAGAGGCCAAGGAGCCATCCCCAGTGCCTGGGCCATCTTTGCTCCAATGGAGCCTCGCTGCGGGAGGGGAAGAGAGAGTCAGAGAGGAAGGAGAGGGGGAGGGGTGGAGAAGCAGATGGGTGCCTCTCCTGTGTGCCCTGGCCGGGAATGGAACCCGGGACTTCTGCACGCCAGGCCGATGATCTACCACTGAGCCAACTGGCCAGGGCCAAATTTGTACTTCTTAATTCTTTCACCTTTTTTACTCAGTCCCTCAACCCCCTCTCCATCTGGCAACAGTCAGTTTGTTCCCTATCTCTATTTGTTTGCTTCTGTCTTGCTTGTTCATTTATTTTGTTTTTTAGATTCCACATATAAGTGAATCATATTGTATTTGTCTTTCTCTGTCTAAGCTATTTTACCTAGCTCAGTATCCTCTAGGTCCATCAACATTGTCACAAATGGTTAAGACTTTATTCTTTTTTATAGCCAAGTAATATTCTATTACATATATATACCAAACTTTATCCATTCATCTTTTAATTAAAGCATTTAGTCCACTTACATTTAAAGTAATCATTGATAATTATAGTTATTACCATTTTATTGTTTTCTTTTAGTTTTATTGTTTTCTGATTGTTTTTGTAATTTTTGCCTGTTCATTTCTTATTCTCTTTTTCACTTCCCTTGTATGTTGATGACTTTCTCTAGTGTTGTGTTTAGATCCCTTCCTCTTTTGTTCTTGTTTATCTCTTGCAGCTTTTTTGTTTGTCATTACAATGTGGTTCATGTATTTAAGCTATGTTTATAACAGTCTATTTTAAGCTGATGGTTCTTTAAATTCAAAGACATTCTAGAATCACTGCTATTTTAACTTACTTTTTCCATGTTTATGCTTTTTGTCATTATTTTTTACTTCTTTTGGAGTGTGTTTATGTGTATCCCTTTAAAGATCTTCCTACTTTTGCCTTTTAACCTTTGTACTAGCTTTAGTGTTAGCTGATCCATTGCTTTTATTATGTGTTTGCCTTTGTAAGAATTTTGCAATATTTTCATATATATATTTATCCTTCTTTTTCTTAAAGAAGTTTATTTATTTATTTATTTATTTATTTATTTATTTATTTTTGTTTAACTGTTTGTGTTTAGATAGATTCTAGGATTGCCCTTAATGCATCGCCCCTCCCCCTTATTCCCTTCAACATCTCCCTTTGCCCTCCTCCTTACAATGCCCTCCCCCCTCCCCTTCAGGTTTATCCCATCTTATCATCCCCTTTCCCTCTGTCCTCTTTTCTTTTTTCCCATTGATCCCTACTCTGTCTCAGTTCCATTCCTCAGTTCTTATTTTTCTTTAGGTTCCTCAAATGAGTGAAGTCATATATTTTTCTTTCTCTACCTGGCTTATTTCACTTAACATAATAGTTTCCAGGTCCATCTATGTTGTTGCAAAGGTAATATTTTCTTCTTTTTCATGGCCCCATAGTATATATGTACCACAGCTTTTTAATCCACTCGTTCCCTGACAGACACTTGGGCTATTTCCAGATTTTTACTATTGCTTACAATGCTTCCATAAACATAGGGGTGCATTTCTTTTGTACAACTAAAGACAATATGAACAGAATAAAATGACAAACCACACAATGAGAGAACATATTTGACAATATATCTGATAAGGGGTTAATAACCAAAATTTATAAAGAACTTGTAAAACTCAACACCAGGAAGACAAACAATCCAATCAAAAAATAGGCAAAAGAGCCTGACCAGGTGGTGACGCAGTGGCTAGAGCATCGGACTGGGATGCGGAAGGATCCAGGTTCAAGACCCCGAGGTCACCAGCTTGAGCGCGGGCTCATCTGGCTTGAGTGAAGAGCTCACCAGCTTGGACCCAAGGCCGCTGGCTCCAGCAGGGGATTACTCAGTCTGCTGAAGGCCCACGGTCAAGGCACATGTGAGAAAGCAATCAATGAACAACTAAGAAGTCGCAACGCGTAACGAGAAACTGATGATTGATGCTTCTCATCTCTCTCCGTTCCTGCCTGTTTGATCCTATCTATCCCTCTCTCTGACTCTCTCTCTGTCCCTGTAAAAAAAAAATAAAGAAATAAAAAAAAATGGGCAAAAGAAATGAATAGACACTTCTCCAAAGAGGACATACAGATGACCAATAGACAGATAAAAAAATGCTCACCATCACCAATCATAAGAGAAATGCAAATTAAACCACAATGAGATATCACCTCACACCAATCAGAATGGCACTCATTAACAAAACAACACACAATAGGTGCTGGCAAGGATGTGGAGAAAGGGGAACCCTCTTGCAATGTTGGTGGGAATGCAGACTGGAGCAGCCACTGTGGAAAACAGTATGGAGATTCCTCAAAAAATTAAAAATGGATCTGCTTTTTGACCCAGCCATCCCACTTTTAGGAATATATCCCAAGAACACCATATCACTGACTGAAAATAAAGAAGTTTCTTTAATGTTTTGTGTAATACTTGTGGTGATGAAGTCCTTTGGCTTTTTCCAGTCTGAAAAAAAATTTTATATTTTTCTTTGACTCAGCATACTATGTATTAGGACATATGATGAGATGACCAAATTTTAAGGGTCTGAAGGAGAAGGCTCCTAGATCTTTTAGACTTTCTACATTACTATTGGTATATCAGTCAATCTATTCTCTATCATTCTGTCTTTTTCTATTTAACCTTGGCTTGGATCTTAGGCTTTAGAAAACCAAATAGAATATATGTATCTAGATGACATCAGAGTAATGGCAGTCTTAGAGATACTCCTGAACTCTCCTCTTGGATTTTCAACAAATTGAACAACTATACTACAGTAAAGTAACCTCAGCTGGGCTCTCAGTCTTGCCTAAAAAAATCCACAAATGGAATGGACTAAAGATGGGAAGGGTTTAGAAGAGGGGTGGAAGATAAAACAAACTTGTGGTTGGCTTGGGAAAGGAGATAGGTATGAACTGTTTGAATTTTTGTCTGCAGGGTCTCTGGAGAGAGGAGAAACCTGGACTCACTGGAGTTTTTTTTGTGGGTTTTTTTTTTGTGTGTGTTTTTTTGTCTGCCAGCCTCCAGAGAGGAGGAAAACTCAGACTGTCTTGATTTTGGTCTTCAGGGGCTCCAGACAGGGGAGAAGTGTAGAGTGAATGGGTTTTCTTCTGCCAGGAGGAGCAGTGAGATTGAGAGGCAGAAACAGAGATACTAAATCAAATTGGCAGCAGACCAAAAAGTCATGGCCAGTGTTCCCATGTCTGCCCAAAGCACGCACTAGGCTCAGAGATAGAGAAAACCAAAGTGTGGCCCCCCAACCTCCCAGATCCTGTGTCTTTCATATTGCAGGGTACAAAGAGTGGAAGACAGACCCCCAAGCTAACTCTTCAGAGCCACTCTCTCCCCTGAAGAACAAAGGTATTTTGTGTCTGGTCCCCTGATCTGTTGAGACACGAGGAAGAGAGCTCCAAGGCCTGAAATCATCATTGCTAAAGCTTTAAAGACATAAAGCCTTAGAGCCCTCAAAATATACCCCACCCACCATTATGACTATGGCCCCACCTATGTCATTGCAAAAGTAACATCTCAGTGGAAGTCAGCACAGAAATTTTACAGAGCTAAAACCTGTAATAAAGCACCACCTACTGGGAGAAGACAGACAGACTCTCAAAACTGAAAGCCCTTTTTATTTTTTCTCTTTTGAATTACATTTTTAAAATTTTATATTTTCTATTTTTATATTTTTGTGGGTGTTTTGTTTTTTATTTTTAAATTTTTGCTCTTCGTTTTACATGGATTTTTTTTTACTTGTCATTGTTTTAACATTTTTATATTTTTCATTGTGTTTTTATTTTTCATTTTTAACTTACTTTTTGCTGAAGTTATTAATAATAGTATTCTCAAATGCCATCAAGAAGAAAAACTGAATACATGGCTACACAAGACAGAAACATAATTCAGAAAAAATTTCCAGAAAATATATAATCTCAATCACATGGAAACTTTGGAGTTAAACAATAAAAAATTGAAAATTGAAGTTGTGAAAATATTCAATGAAATGCAAAAAAGCTCTGAAAAGCAATTTAATGAGTTCAAAAAACAAATTAGTGAACAAAATGAGTACTTCACTAGGGAGATTAAAAGAACCAAACAAAGATAAAGAACTCAATACATTAATTAAAAAATGATGTAGCAAGTTTAGCTAATAGGCCAGATATAAGAGAGAATCAAAGATAGGCAACTAGAGATGTTACAGAGAGAAGAAGAGAGAGACTCACAAATTTTAAAAAAATGATAGAACTTTACAAGCAGTGGTAGGATTCAGCTGGTTTGCACCAGTTTGGCAGAACGGATACCTAATTTTTTGTTGAGTTTGGTGAACCAGTTGTTAAAATGGCACTTGTTAGAAAGAATCTGCGTTCTCTCTAAGGTGGGTGCCTGAACAGTTGCCCAATGTGGAAATCACAAATTTACATTTATTACTCTTCTTTAATGTTCATCTGTGCAACAGTATATTCTAAGCATCCACAGTAATGTTCATTCATACATAGGTGAAGAAAATTGCAAGTGAGGATGCCAATCAAGAAACAATATGAAAATATCTTAACAGTTTTATTTTTTATCAGATATTATTTAATATTTTTCATTGATATTTTAAAATTCTTGTAACATAATGTAGTTTTGTGTACTTCTTTTATTGTTCTTATTTAAGTCTTAAATGCGTGAAATAATAAACTACCTTTTAGTATATTTATTTTTATACTTAAAACAGTCATTAGGGCAAAGAACCAGTTGTTAAATTATTTGAATCCTACCACTGTGTATGACTTAGGTGGAAAGTTTAAATCTAGCAAAGATGGTAATGGAAAAAAATCAAGTCCTCATCATAGATGCCAGCCTATATCCCCACCACTTGATGTATTTTACTGTCATTTCTTTTGGTGTTTTTTATAATTGATGCATAACACAAACTTTTTTTTTCCCTTGTGGGAGTTTCTATTTATCTTATGGTGGTGTATTCATTTTATAATACTTAAAAAAAACCCTGGATGATTTAATCATCACGTTTTTTGTTTTCTAGTCTTGGTGGAGTATAATTATATATTCTAATTGATTACTCTTGGGAGTTACTCCTCCTAATTAGAGGTTTTAATTTTTTCTAAATCTTTCAAAGTCAGTCCTGTAATTTCTAATATTTCTTCTCCAACTTTTCTTATGCCTTAAATAAATAATAACTTTGGTAATTTTGGACTACTTTCTGTGGCAGTTTGTTTCAGCACTATGAGAAATAAATTTTGGACTGCTGTTTATATTCACTGGCAGAGTAGTCATATGAACATTGCACTAAATTTCAGTTAAACAATTCTTCTGCAACTCAGTTCAATTTTTAAAACTCACTCAAGTAATTAGAATAAGAAAATTCTGGTTTATTCTTTCAGGGTGCCATGCTGTGGTATGTAATTTTTATTTTTCTATTTTTTTACATTGAAAGATCTAGCAATAAGCAGTTAAGAATGTAACCTAGTTTTATTGTTTTTCAGGAGGTGGGCATGAAGTGTCCCATGTAGAGTGCTAGTTTGCTGAAAATCTGCCCTTTACTAGCATAATTAAGTGAAAGCTCCCTCCCTGGTTGTTCTGCTTAGTCTTTAGATGCAAGAGATGAGGGGGCTTTACATTCATGAATATATGTTGAGTCACAAATTAAGCCCCTCAACTAACTTTTTTCCACTGTTATCGACTTCCATGCCATGCAGGAAATTTCTTTGTAAGCAAATTCCTATGCCCAGTCCTCTGGCTGTTTAGTCTATATTGCATTAAGCATGAGCTTACTCTTCTTTGATTGGCAAGCTTAGTACTAGAAAAAACAAATGTATGGAGCAACTCTCATCAGAAGTTCCCTGCCCTCCATCCTCACAATCTGTAAACTCTTTCAGCTTTATTTGTACTGAAACTTGATGAGAGCTTCCCTAGACAGGAAACATACCCCTCCTCCCAAAAATGCCACTGACAGGAAGACACAATTTCTCACAGATGCAGTTTCCAAGATGACAGGACCCTGAGGTACTTTATGGCTTGAGACTTTTGACTTTTGTCAAAAAAGGAAATAGCTGAACCTGTTTATTTTCACTGAAGGTGAAGTTAATTGTTTAATTAAAAACTGCAGTTTCAATGATGCATGAAATTAGTGAGTAAGATGGGTGGAAATATTAAGCAACCCACGACATCTATGATGTACAAGAAAAAAATAAAAAGATTTGAACATAAGAAAATTTAAGAAAAAAAGGTAAATTTGCAACAAAAAAAAATAGATACATTGCACTCCTTTAAAATTATAAATTTCTTTGCTTGCAAAGATACCATTAAGCCAGTGAACTGAAAAGCCACAAAATGGAACAAGATATTTCCAAATTATATATCTGATCAGGAAAATGTATCTATAATATATAAAGACATCTTACAGCTGAGTAATAAAAAATCAAATAACTTAATTAAAAATGGGAAAGGAGAGAAATGGCACCATGAGGAGTGCTCCCGATATCTTCCCCTGAAATTTCAAAAAATTCAACAACTAGAAACAGAAAAACAATCTCAGGAGCATCTGAAATACACATACACCAAACAAAGGTATAATTGGGTGACAAGGTGTCTGAATATGTAATCCACTCTAAAGGAAATAAAACAGAGAACAGAGTATTCCACTTTCCTCACTGATCTGAGGAAGGGATGCTTTCCCTTGGAACTAAGAGGAAAGGAGGCCTAGGGGTGAGGGAAGAAGCTGGGATAGGGCAGACCATCAAGCCGAGGAGAGAGCGTGCTGGCGCCTCAGCCTGAGATTGTGAATGTGGAGCTAGTGCAAGTGGCAGACTCTGGCAAGTTGCCTGCGGAAGTTGGCACCAGAGCAGCTTTGGGCTTTGTTAACTCCAAGTCTGTGATCACGGTTGGTATGCAAGTGGCTCCACCCGGCGCCTCTGGTGTGGGCATGCACATTTGCAGACGAAGTGGCTAGGCTGAAGCCTGTCAGCAGTGGACATCTGCATGGGCTGTAGCCAGAGTTTCTGTGTGGTCCTGGCTCCCCAACTAACAGCATAGGAAGTGCACAAGGGCCAGGATTTTTAGGCCTGGACCTGTCTGGTTGGGGCACCTCCACCAGCCAATACAGGTTACAAAGCACATTTCCATGGAGCACCTCAGAGAGCACTGCGAAAGATATGGGGGTTGGGCTGTGGGCTTCCAAACAGAACATAAGGGACAAGCCTGTGGAGATTAGACCCGTGGAGTGCTAGGGCAAACTAGACATACCTGGGGACCCTTAGAAAGGAGCCTGACCAGCAATCGGCTCCCTGCCCTGCCTGCTTACACTGGCAGTTCTGGTTGACAAAGCCTTACACAGAACTGTGCTTTGAGGCTGACTTGGAGTAGGGACTTGGCAGCTCTTAGGGCCTCTTGCTCTGCATGCAGTGGCTGGGGCAACTTTCTGCAAGCCAATACAGGTTACAAAGCACATTTCCATGGAGCAGACCTCAGAGAGCACTGCGGAAGTTATGCGGGCTTGGCTGCAGGCTTGCAAATAGGGCACAAGGGAGAAAAGCCTGTGGAGATTAGACCTGTGGAGCACTGAGGCATACTAGACATGCCCAAGGGCCCCTAGAGAGGCATGTGAAAAGCAATCACCTCCCTGCCCTGCTTGCTTACACTGGTGGCTCTGCTTGGCAAAGCTTTACTAAGAATTATGCTTTGAGTGGGGATGGAAGGGGGACTTGGAAGTTCTTAGCATCTCTTGCTCTGCAAGCAGTAGCTGAGGCAACTTCACAGCTGGGTTCCCAGGCTGCTGGATCAGGAAGAAGAAACATGGGAATAGGGACCAGGAAACCTGACTCTCCCATTGTAGGAGCCTGCATACCCTAACAAGCCTTGCCTACCAATAGGACCGAGGCCTAGCTTATGTCATTGCCATTGCAACACATCAATTGCAAATCTCTACTGAAGAGTGCCACAGGGGAAAAAGCTGTGGTACAATGCCACCTGCCAAAAAGAAAAAAAAAAAAAGATAACCTCTCAAAACCAGAAAAAAATTACATTTTTTATAACTTTTTTCCATTTTTTTCTTGTATTTTTTATCTTTTTCCCCCCAACTTTGGTCATTTTATCCTCTTTCTGTCTTATTCTTTCCTTTTCATTTTGAACTTCATTACGTAGAGGTGTTACATTTCCATTCTTGTTTTTTTTCTGTTTTTTAATTTTATTTTTATTAATTTTAATGCAGTGACATTGATAAATCAGGGTACATATGTTCCGAGAAAACATTTCCAGATTATTTTGACATTTGATTATGCTGCATACCTCTCACTCAAAGTCAGATTATCTTCTGTCACCTTCTATCTGGTTTTCTTTGTGCCCCTCCCCTTCCACAGCCCCTCTCTCTCCTTCCTCGCCCCCTCCCCACCCACCCACACCACCCGCTGTTACCATCACATTTTTGTCCATATCGCTGACTCTCATTTTTATGTCCCATCTATGTATGGGTTCATATAGTTCTTAGTTTTTTCTCATTTACTTATTTCACTCAGTATAATGTTATCAAAGTCCATCTCTGTTATTGTAAATAATCCGTTGTCATCATTTCTTATGGCTGAGTAGTATTCCATAGTATATATGTACCAAAGCTTTTTAATCCACTCGTCCTCTGATGGACACTTGGGCAGTTTCTAGGTCTTCGCTATTGTGAACAACGCTGCCATAAAAATGGGGGTGCATTTCTCCTTCTGAAACAGTTCTATGGTGTTCTTGGAGTACATTCCTAAAAGCGGGATAGCTGGGTCACAAGGCAGTTTGATTTTCAATTTTTTGAGGAATCTCCATACTGTCTTCCACAAAAGCTGCACCAGTCTGCATTCCCACCAGCAGAATAAGAGGGTTTCCTTTTCTTCACATCCTCACCAGCACTTATTCTGTGTTGTTTTGTTGATAAGCACCATTCTGACCGGAGTGAGGTAATATCTCGTGGTTTTAATGTGCATTTCTCCAATGATTAGTGATGTTGAGTATTTTTTCATATGCCTACTGGCCATCTGTATGTCCTCTTTGGAGAAGTGTCTATTCATTTCTTTTTCCCACATTTTGATTGGATTGTTTGTCTTTCTGGTGTTGAGATTTAAAAGTTCTTTATAAATTTTGGTTATTAACCCCTTATCAGACGTGCTGTCAAATATGTTCTCCCATTGTGTAGTTTGTCTTTTTATTCTGCTCTTCTTGTCTTGGCTGTGCAAAAGCTTTTTAGTTTGATATAGTTCCATTTGTTTATCCTGTCTTTTATTTCACTTGCCCGTGGAGATAAATCAGCAAATATATCACTGCGAGAGATGTCAGAGAGCTTACTGCCTATATTTTATTCTAAGATGCTTATGGTTTCATGCCTTACATTTAAGTCTTTTATCCATTTTGAGTTTACTTTTGTGAATGGTGGAAGCTGGTGGTCCAGTTTTATTTTTTTGCAAGTAGTTGTCCAATTTTCCCGACAACATTTCTAAAGAGGTTGTCTTTACTCCATTGTATGCCCTTACCTCCTTTGTCAAATGTCAGTTGTCCATAGAGCTGTGGGTTTATTTCTGGGTTCTCTGTTCTGTTCCATTGATCTATGTGCCTGTTCTTATGCCTGTACCAGGCTGTTTTGAGTACAATGGCCTTGTAGTATAGCTTGATACCAGAAAGTGTGATACCTTCCACTTTATTCTTCTTTTGTAAGATTGCTGAGGCTATTCGTGTTCTTTTTTGGTTCCATATAAATTTTTGGAATATGTGATCTATATCTTTAAAGTATGTCATTGGTATTTTAATTGGTATTGCCATGAATTTATAGATTGCTTTGGGTAATATAGACATTTTAATGATGTTTATTCTTCCTAACCATGAGCACGGTATATGCTTCCACTTGTTTGTATCTTCCTTGATTTCTTTTATCAATGTTTTATAATTTTCCGAGTACGAGTCTTTAGTCTCCTTGCGAGGTACTTTATTTTTTTGGTTGTAATAGTGAAGGGGATTGTTTTCTTAATTTCTCTTTCTGACTGTTCATTGTAGGCATATAAAAATGTCTCTGATTTCTGAGTATTAATTTTATATCCTGCCACTTTGCTGAATTCATTTATCAGGTCCAGTAATTTTTTTTAAATTTATTTATTAATTTTAATGCAGTGACATTGATAAATCAGGGTACATATGTTGAGACAAAACATCTCTAGATTATTTTGACATTTGATGGTGCTGTATACCCCTCCCCCAAAGGTAAATTGTCTTCCGTCACCTTCTATCTGGTTTTCTTTGTGCCCCTCCCCTCCCCCAACCCCTGTCTCCTTCTTCACCCCCTCCCCCCTCCCCCTACCCCCCATCCCTGTTGCCATCACATTCTTGTTCATGTCTCTGAGTTTCATTTTTGTGTCCCTTCTATGTATGGATTCATATAGTTCTTAGTTTTTTTTCTGATTTACTTATTTCACTCGTATAATGTTATCAAGGTCCATCCATGTTATTGTAAATGATCCGATGTCATCATTTCTTATGGCTGAGTAGTATTCTATAGTATATATGTACCAAAGCTTTTTAATCCACTCGTCCTCTGACGGACACTTGGGCTGTTTCCAGATCTTCGTTATTGTGAACAATGATGCCACAAACATGGGAGTGCATTTCTCCTTTTGGAGCCATTCTATGGTGTCCTTGGGGTATATTCCTAAAAGTGGAATAGCTGGGTCAAAAGGCAGTTCGATTTTCAGTTTTTTGAGGAATCTCCATACTGTTTTCCACAGTGGCTGCACCAGTCTGCATTCCCACCAGCAGTGCAGGAGGGTTCCCTTTTCTCCACATTCTCGCCGGCACTTATGGCACTTATTCTGTGTTGTTTTGTTGATGAGCGCCATTCTGGCTGGTGAGAGGTGATATCTCAATGTGGTTTTAATTTGCATTTCTCTAATGATTAGTGATGTTGAGCATTTTTTCATATGCCTATTGGCCATCTGTATGTTCTCTTTGGAGAAGTGTCTATTCATTTCTTTTGCCCATTTTTGGATTGGTTTGTTTGTCTTCCTGGTGTTGAGATTTACAAGTTTTTTTTATAAATTTTGGTTATTAACCCCTTATCAGACGTATTGTGAAATATGTTCTCCCATTGTGTAGTTTGTCTTTTTATTCTGTTCTTGTTGTCTTTAGTTATGGGAAAGCTTTTTAGTTAGATATAGTCCCATTTGTTTATCCTTTTATTTCACTTCCCCATGGAGATCAATCAGCAAATATATCACTGCAAGAGATGTCAGAGAGCTTACTGCCTATGTTTTCTTCTAAAATGCTTATGGTTTCACGGCCTACATTTACATCTTTTATCCATTTTGAGTTTATTTTTGTGAGTGGTGTAAGCTGGTGATCTAGTTTCATTTTTTTTGCAGGTGGCTGTCCAATTTTCCCAACACCATTTGTTAAAGAGGCTGTCTTTACTCCATTGTATTTCCTTACCTCCTTTGTCAAATATCAGTTGTCCATAGAACTGTGGGTTTATTTCTGGGTTCTCTGTTCTGTTCCATTGATCTATATGCCTGTTCTTATGCCTGTACCAGGCTGTTTTGAGTACAATGGCCTTGTAGTATAACTTGATATCAGGAAGTGTGATACCTTCCACTTTATTCTTCTTTTTTAAGATTGCTGAGGCTATTCGTGTTCTCTTTTGGTTCCATATAAATTTTTGGAATATATGGTCTATATCTTTGAAGTACATCATTGGTATTTTAATTGGTATTGCATTGAATTTATAGATTGCTTTGGGTAATATAGATATTTTAATGATGTTTATTCTTCCTAACCATGAGCACGGTATATGCTTCCACTTGTTTGTATCTTCCTTGATTTCTTTTATCAATGCTTTGTAATTTTCTGAGTACAAGTCTTTAGTCTCCTTGGTTAAATGTACTCCTAGGTACTTTATTTTTTTGGTTGTAATTGTGAAGGGGATTATTTCCTTAATTTCTCTTTCTGACTGTTCATTGTTGGTGTATAAAAATGCCTCTGATTTCTGAGTATTGATTTTATATCCTGTCACTTTGCTGAATTCCTTTATCAGTTCCAGTAGTTTTTTGACTGAGACTTTAGGGTTTTTTATATACAATATCATATCATCTGCAAATAATGATAGTTTTACTTCTTCTTTTCCAACTTGAATGCCTTTTATTTCTTCTTCTTGTCTGATTGCTGTGGCTAGGACTTCCAGGACCATGTTAAATAAGTGTGGTGAAAGAGGACACCCCTGCCTTGTTCCTGATCTTAAGGGTATTGCTTTTAATTTTTGCCCACTGAGTATGATGTTGGCTGTGGGTTTTTTATAGATGGCTTTTATCATGTTGAGGTTTGTTCCCTGTATTCCCACTTTGCTGAGAGTTTTGATCATGAATGGGTGCTGGATTTTATCAAATGCTTTTTCTGCATCTATTGAAATTATCATATGGTTTTTCTCCTTCTTTTTGTTTATGTGATGAATCTCATTGATTGATTTATGAATATTGTACCAGCCTTGCCTCCCCAGAATAAATCCAACTTGATCATGGTGCATGATTTTTTCCATATATTGTTGGATCCAGTTTGCTAATATTTTGTTGAGGATTTTAGCATCTATATTCATCAGAGATATTGGCCTATAATTTTCTTTCTTTGTGTTGTCTTTGCCTGGTTTTGGAATCAGAACTATGCTTGCCTCATAAAAGGAGCTTGGAAGTCTTCCTTCCTCTTGAATTTTTTGAGATAGTTTGAGAAGGATAGGAGTTAGTTCTTCTTTGAATATTTGGAAGAATTCCATTGTGAAGCCATCGGGCCCCGGATTTTTCTTTGTTGGGAGTTTTTTGATAACTGTTTCGCCCTTTGTTGTAATCGGTCTGTTTAGGTTTCCTGATTCTTCCAGATTGATTTTTGGAAGATTGTATGTTTTAAGGAATTTATTCATTTCATCTAGGTTGTCTAGTTTTTTGGCATATAGTTCTTCATAGTATTTTCTTACAATATTTTGTATTTCTGTTGTGTCAGTTATTTCTCCTCTCTCATTTCTAATTTTATTTATTTGAGTCCTCTCTCTTTTTTTCTTGGTGAGTCTAGTTAAAGGTTCATTGATCTTGTTTACCTTTTCAAAGAACCAGCTCCTAGTTTCATGATTCTCTGTATTGTTTCTTTAGCCTTTATGTCATTTATTTCTGTTGTGACATTTATTATTTCCTTCCTTCTACTACATTTGGGCTTGCTGTTCTTTTTCTAGTTCTTTTAGATGCTGGGTTAAGTTGTTTATTTAAGTTTTTTTTAAGTTTCTTAAAGTGTGCCTGTAGTACTATGAACTTCCCTCTCAGTACTGCTTTCACTGTGTCCCATAAATTTTGAGTTGTTGTATGCTTATTATCATTCACTTCTAGTAATTTTTTTATTTCTTCTTTGATCTTACTGTTAAGCCATTCGTTATTTAAGAACCTCCTATTTAGTTTTCATGTGTTTGAGAATTTTTGAGCTTTTCTGTTGTGGTTCATTTCTAGTTTCATGCCGTTGTGGTCGGAGAAAGTGCTTGATATGATTTCAGTTTTCTTAAATTTGTTGAGGCCACTTTTTGCCCTAACATGTGGTCTATCCTAGAGAATGTACCATGAGCACTTGAAAAGAATGTATATTCTGCTGCTTTAAGGTAAAAGGTTCTGAAGATATCTATTAAATCGAGTTGATCTAGTGTGTCCTTTAAGTCTGCTGTTTCTTCGTTAATTTTCTTTTTGAGTATCTATCTAGTGATGTTAGTGGGGTATTGAAATTCCCTACTATTATAGTATTGCTGTTGATCTCGCCCTTTAAATCCTTCAAAGTCTGCTTTATATATTTGGGTGCTCCTATATTAGGTGCATAGATATTTATAATAGTTATATCTTCCTGTTGGATTACTCCCTTTATCATTATGTAGTGGCCTTCTTTATCTCTTACTATATCCTTTCTTTTAAAGTCAAATTTGTCTGATATAAGTATTGCTACCCCCACTTTTTTTTCATTTCCGTTCGCGTGAAATGTTTTTTTCCATCCTTTTACCTTCAATCTATGTGTGTCTTTTGTTCTAAGGTTTGTCTCTTATAGACAGCATATGTATGGGTCCTGTTTTCTTATCCATGCTGCTCCCCTATGTCTTTTGATTGGATCATTTAATCTATTTACATTTAAGGTTGTTATTGATATTTGGTTGTTTATTGCCATTTTCTTCTTTAAAGCTATATTCCTTTTTTGCTATATTCTTTTCCCACTTTGATCTGTTTACAACAGGCCCCTTAACATTTCCTGCAGCATTGGTTTGGTTGTAATGAATTCTTTGAGTTGTTTTTTGTCTAGGAAGCTTTTTATTTCTCCTTTGATTTTAAACGATAGCCTTGCTGGATAAAGTAGTCTTGGTTGTAGGTTCTTGTTCTGCATTACTTTGAATATTTCTTGCCATTCCCTTCTGGCCTCAAGTGTTTCTGTTGAGGAGTCAAATGTCATCCTTATGGGGGCTCCTTTGTAGGTGATAACTTTTTTTTCTCTGGCAGCTTTTAATATTTTCTCTTTATCGCTTAGCTTTGGTTTTTTAATTATGATTTGTCTTGGTGTAGGTTTCTTTTGGTTTCTCTTTAATGGAGTTCTCTGTGCTTCTTGGATTTGTGAGAGTTTATTTTGCATTAATTTAGGGAAGTTTTCAGCTATGATATGATTGAACAAAGTCTCTATCCCTTGTTCTTTTTCTTCTTCTTCAGGAACCCCTATGATGCGGATGTTATTTCTCTTCATGTTGTCACAGAGCTCTCTAAGAGTTTCCTCTGACTTTTTGAGTCTCTTTTCTCTTTTCTTCTCTGCTTTCATGTCTTCATTCCAGTTGTCCTCTAACTCGCTTATTCAATCCTCAGCTCTATCTATCCTGTTTTTAATTCCTTCCATTGTAGTCTTTATTTCTGATATTGTATTTGTCATCTCCGACTGATTCTTTTTTATATTTGCTATTTCTTTATTTAGGTGTTCATAATGACCATCCATTGTTGTTCTAAGATCCCTAAGCATCCTTACAATCATTATTTTGAACTCCGCATCTGGAAGTTTGATTATTTCCAGATCACTCAGTTCATCTCCTGAAGGTGTCTCTTGTGGTTTCATTTGGATTGCACTTCTTTGTCTTCTCATTCTGTTTTTGGGTGTTTTATTTGTAGAGTTGGTTGAGTCTAGGCTTGGTGTTGTCTGCCTCCAGTTTTCAGTTGTGTTATTTCTAGGTCTTCTTGGGTTGGTATCAGCTGTTATCTGTAATCCACTTTCGGATTTGGGCAGCTTTGAAGTCTTGATTTGTTTGTTTTCTTAACAGGTGATAGTCTTGTTTACTGATCTCAGCAGGGGGCTTCCTTGAAACTGTATCCAGGAATGCAGTGGGTGTAACCTGAGATTCTGAAGGCCTCTTTAGCCAGCTAATCTCACTGGGGGCAGGGTGTTTTCTCAGCTTCAGTAGGGGGAGGTGTATCTCAGATCTCCATGGAGACCTGAGTTATTGCCCCTGCTCCCCACTTCTTGTTTTCAGCTGTGTCTTGTTGCACTGATTGGAGCTGGAGAGATGTCCGGAGATCTCTGATCTGGAAGCACTTCAGCTCTGTTTTGTGAAAGGTTCAGTCCCTCCTCCAGGTATGGCTGCCTCTAGCATGAATGAGTCAGCTTTTTTAGTTCGTTTCCTGCATTTCTTAGCCCCTCTGTCCCTCTCCCTGTCCTTTCACCTTGGGAGATAAGCTGGTCTTTTTAGCATACCTCGCTCCCTGGTCGCCATGCAAGTGGTTGTGAGCGGTAGTTTCTGCTCTTTTCCCTGTGTGAGATCCCCTCTGGGCTCTCAGCCTTCCCCTCCCTCCTCCGTTCCTGTAAGCAGGGGGAGATTCAGGCGCTCCCTACCAGGTTTTTTGTGGCTTCTTCTTTGCTCCTTGGTTTTTGAGAGCTGGCCTTGCAGTTCAGAGTTGGTTTTTCATGCTGATTTTTCCTAAATTGATTTGTATTGCAGTTTGATGGTGAGAGCTGGGCGTCTGTGCATTCGCCTACTCTGCTGCCATCTTTTTCTGTCAGGTCCAGTAATTTTTTGACTGAGACTTTGGAGTGTTCTATAACAATATCATATCATCTACAAATAATGAAAGTTTTACTTTTTTTTTTTACAATTTGGATGCCTTTTATTTCTTCTTCTTGTCTGATTTCTGTGGCTAGGACTTCCAAGACTATGTTGAATAAAAGTCGTGAAAGGGGGCACCCATGCCTTTTTCCTGATTTTAAGGGGGTTAATTTTAATTTTTGCCCATTGAGTATGATGTTGGCTGTGGGTTTGTCATAGATGGCCTTTATCATGTTAATATGTTTCCTGTATTCCCACTTTGTTGAGAGTTTTGATAATGAATGGGTGCTGGATTTTATCAAATGCATTTTCTGCATTTATTAAAATTATCATATGGTTTTTCTCCTTCCTTTTGTTTATGTGATGAATCACATTGATTGATTTGCAAATATTGTACCAGCCTTGCCTCCCCAGAATAAATCCAACTTGATCATGGTGCATGATTTTTTCCATATATTGTTGGATCCAGTTTGCTAATATTTTGTTGAGGATTTTAGCATCTATATTCATCAGAGATATTGGCCTATAATTTTCTTTCTTTGTGTTGTCTTTGCCTGGTTTTGGAATCAGAACTATGCTTGCCTCATAAAAGGAGCTTGGAAGTCTTCCTTCCTCTTGAATTTTTTGAGATAGTTTGAGAAGGATAGGAGTTAGTTCTTCTTTGAATATTTGGAAGAATTCCATTGTGAAGCCATCGGGCCCCGGATTTTTCTTTGTTGGGAGTTTTTTGATAACTGTTTCGCCCTTTGTTGTAATCGGTCTGTTTAGGTTTCCTGATTCTTCCAGATTGATTTTTGGAAGATTGTATGTTTTAAGGAATTTATTCATTTCATCTAGGTTGTCTAGTTTTTTGGCATATAGTTCTTCATAGTATTTTCTTACAATATTTTGTATTTCTGTTGTGTCAGTTATTTCTCCTCTCTCATTTCTAATTTTATTTATTTGAGTCCTCTCTCTTTTTTTCTTGGTGAGTCTAGTTAAAGGTTCATTGATCTTGTTTACCTTTTCAAAGAACCAGCTCCTAGTTTCATGATTCTCTGTATTGTTTCTTTAGCCTTTATGTCATTTATTTCTGTTGTGACATTTATTATTTCCTTCCTTCTACTACATTTGGGCTTGCTGTTCTTTTTCTAGTTCTTTTAGATGCTGGGTTAAGTTGTTTATTTAAGTTTTTTTTAAGTTTCTTAAAGTGTGCCTGTAGTACTATGAACTTCCCTCTCAGTACTGCTTTCACTGTGTCCCATAAATTTTGAGTTGTTGTATGCTTATTATCATTCACTTCTAGTAATTTTTTTATTTCTTCTTTGATCTTACTGTTAAGCCATTCGTTATTTAAGAACCTCCTATTTAGTTTTCATGTGTTTGAGAATTTTTGAGCTTTTCTGTTGTGGTTCATTTCTAGTTTCATGCCGTTGTGGTCGGAGAAAGTGCTTGATATGATTTCAGTTTTCTTAAATTTGTTGAGGCCACTTTTTGCCCTAACATGTGGTCTATCCTAGAGAATGTACCATGAGCACTTGAAAAGAATGTATATTCTGCTGCTTTAAGGTAAAAGGTTCTGAAGATATCTATTAAATCGAGTTGATCTAGTGTGTCCTTTAAGTCTGCTGTTTCTTTGTTAATTTTCTTTTTGAGGATTTACCTTGTGATGTTAGTGGGTTATTAAAATCCCCTACTATTATAGTATTGCTGTTAATCTCGCCCTTTATATCCATCGAAGTCTGCTTTATATATTTAGGTGCTCCTATATTAGGCCCGTAGATATTTATAATAGTTATATCTTCCTGTTGGATTACTCCCTTTATAATTATGTAGTGGCCTTCTTTATCTCTTACTGTATTCTTTGTTTTAAAGTCCATTTTTTCTGATTACATATTGATACCTCAGCTTTTTCTTTATTTCCATTTGCATGAAATGTTTTTTCTATCCTTTTACCTTCAGACTATGTACATCTTTCGTTTTAAGGTATGTCTCTTGTAGACAGCATATGTATGGGTCCTGTTTTCTTATCCATGCAGCTACCCTATGTCTTTTGATTGGATCATTTAATCCCTTTACATTTAAGGTTATTATTAATATGTAGTTGTTTATTGTTATTTTATTCTTTGAAGCTGTATTCCTCTTTTGCTATATTCTTTTCCCACTTTGATCTGTTTACACCATGCCCCTAAACATTTTCTGCAGAATTGGTTTGGTTGTAATGAATTCCTTGAGTTGTTTTTTGTCTGGGAAGCTTTTTATTTTTCTTTCAATTTTAAATAATAGCCTTGCTGGATAAAGTATTCTTGGTTGTAGTTTCTTGTTCTACATCACTTTGAATATTTCTTGCCATTTCCTTCTGGCCTCAAGTGTTTCTGTTGAGAATTCGGATGTCACCCATATGGGGGCTCCTTTTTAGGTGATAGCCTTCTTTCTCTAGCAGCTTTTAATATTTTCTGTTTATCTCTTAGCTTTGGTATTTTAATTATGATGTGTCTTGGTGTAAGTTTCTTTGGGTTTCTCTTTAATGAAGTTCTCTGTGCTTCTTGAACTTCTGAAAGTTTCCCCTGCATTAATTTATGGAAGTTTTCTGCTATGATATGATTGAACAAAGTCTCTATTCCTTTTTTTTTTCTTCTTGTTCTTCAGGAACCCCTACAATGCAGATGTTAGTTCTCTTTATGTTGTCACAGAGCTCTCTAAGAGTTTCCTCAGACTTTTTGAGTTTCTTTTCTTTTTTCTTCTTGCTTTCATGCCTTCATTCTAGTTGTCCTCCAAGTTGCTGATTTGATCCTCAGCTTCATTCATCCTGTTTTTCTTCCTTCCATTGTGGTCTTCATTTCTGATATTTTATTTGTCATCTCTGACTGGTTGTTTTTTAATATTTCAATATCCTTTTTTATACTTGTTATTTCTTTATTTAGGTGTTCATAATGACCATCCATTGTTGTTCTAAGCATCCTTACTATCATTATTTTGAACTTTGCATCCAGAAGTTTGGTTATTTCCATATCACTCAGTTCATTTCCTGAATGTTTCTTTTGTGGTTTTATTTGGATGGCGCTTCTCTGTCTTCTCATTATATTTGTGTATGTGGGTGTTTTGTTTGTAGAGCTGGTTGAGTCTAGGCTTGGCGTTGTCTTCATCTAGTTTTCAATTGTGTTATTTCTAGGTCTTCTTGGGTTGGCACCAGCTATTATTTGTAATCCATTTTCAGATTTGGGCTGCTTTGACGTCTTGATTTTTTTTGTTTTCTTTACAGGTGATTGTCTTGTTTGCTGACCTCAGCAGGGTGCTTATTTGAAACTATCCAAGAATGCGGTGGGTGTAACCTGAGGCTCTGAAGTCCTCTTCTGCCTGTTAATCTCTCTGGGGGTGGGTTGCTTTCTCAGCTTCAGTAGGGAGAGGTGTATCTCAGATCTTCATAGAGACCTGAGTTACTGCCCCTCCTACCCACTTCTTGTTAGCAGCTGTGTCTTGTTGCGCTGATTGGAGCTGGAGAGATGTCCAGAGATCTGTGACCTTGAAGCACTTTGCATTTTGATTTGTGGAAGGATCAGCCCCTCCCCCAGTTAGGGCCAGCTCCAGCACTGAATGAGTCAGCTTTTCAGGTTGTCCCCTGCATTCCTCTGCCCCTCACCATTTGTCTCTCTCTCTCCCCTTTCTTTTTGGAAGACCAGCCAGCCTTTTCAACACACCTCATTCCCTGGTCGCCAGGCAAGTGGCTGTGAGCAGTATTTACTGCTTTTTTCCTTGGAGTTTGGTTGCTTCTGGGCTCTCAGCCTCACCCCCTTTCTGTTCCTGTAAGCAAGGGAGATTCAGGCACTCCTTACCAGTTTTGTTGTGGCTTCTTCTTTGCTCCTTGGTTTTTGAGAGCTGTTTTTGTAGTCCAGATTTGGTTTTTCACGGTGATTGTTTATAAATTAGTTTATAATCCAGTTCGGTGGTGTGAGCTGAGAGTCTGTGTGTCTGCCTACTCCATTGCCATCTTCAGGACTTCTGTTTTTTTTTCTATGAGGGTTACAATCGAAAATCTTTAACTTTTTTTCTTTTTTTCTTTTTGTCATTCACTTTTTCTCTTATTCAATTGTTATTTACAAACAAATTACTTTTTTCTGGATTCAAATTTTTTCTTTGTGGCTTTTTTTGTGTTTTTTACTTCATTTTTTATCTTTTGTCATTTCCCCCCAACTCTGGTTCTCCATTATATGTTGTTTTTGTCCACTTAGTGAAATAGAATTTTCATTTTTTCACTGTATTTTTCAATTTTTTAAAAAATCATCTCTTATTAGTGTATTAACAATACCACTCTCAGATATTGTTAAGGAAAAAGTAATCAAATATCATGGATACAAAAGACAGCTGTAGCTCAGATAGATGAGAAAAAAAATCTCTAGAAAAAAATTTCAATTGTTTTGAAACCTTGGAGTTAAATGACAGAGAATAAAAAATTGAAGTCCTAAAGACGCTCAGAGAAATACAAGAAAGAATGTAAAGGCAATTTAGAGAGCTCAAAAAAACAAATCAATGGACAAAAAGAATACATCATCAAGGAAATTGAAACTATGAAAATGAATAAAACAGAGATGACAAATTCAATTCATGAACTGAAAAATGAGGTAATAAGCTTAACTAATAGAACAGGCCAGATAGAGGAGAGAATTAGTGATGTAGAAGACAGGCAACTAGAGACTACAGAGAGAAGAGGAGAGAGACTCATGAATTAAAAAAATGAGAAATTTCTACCGGAATTGTCTGACTCCATCAGAAAGAGCAACATAAGAATAATGGGTATATCAGAAGGAGAAGAGAGGGAAAATGGAATGGAGAACATATTCAAACAAATAATAGATGAGAACTTCCCAAAACTGTGGAAAAAATTAGAGGCTCTATTTAAGAACCAAACAGAACACCAAGTTATGTTAACCCAAACAGACCTATTCTAAGGCACATCATAATGAAATGATCACAAACCAATACAAAGAAATAATCCTCAAGGCAGCCAGGGAAAAGAATACCACATATAAAGGAAGGCCCATTAGGTTATCATCAGATTTCTCAGCAGAAACTTTACAAGCCAGAAGAGAATGGATCCCAAAATTTAAAGTTCTGAAAGAGAAGTACTCCAGCCAAGAATACTAAATCCATCAAAGCTATCCTTCAAATATGAAGGAGAAATAAAAATATTCACAAACATAGAAAAGATGAAGAAATTTATTACCAGAAAACCCCCACTTCAGGAAATACTAAAGGGGGTTATCGACCAGATACAAAGAACAAAACAAAACAAAAGTACAAATAAAAGCTTCCTCAAGATCACAATAAAAACAAGATTAATCTGTGACAACAAAAACATAAAAGGGGAGAGGACAAAGATTAAAAGTAGCAAAGGAGGATGGAGTGCAGAAGCACTCATGAGATAATGTACTACAATGAATATGATATGTGTTCTTTCTATTACACAATGGTAACTACCTCTGAAAAAATCACCACAGAAAGACATGGCTTAAAAAAAGAAGAAACGGGAAAGAAGTATGAAATACAACCAAACAAAAACAAATGATAGAAAAATAAAAGAGAAAAACTAAACAAGATACAAAGCTATTAGAAAGCAATATATTAAATGGCAATAGGAAACCCTCAAGTGTCAATGATTACACTAAATGTAAACGAATTGAACTCACCAATAAAAAGACACAGAGTAGCAGAATGGATTAAAAAAGAAAATCCAATGTATGCTGCCTTCAAAGACACATCTAAGATACAAGGATAAATACAAATTCAAAGTGGAAGGTTAAAAAATGATTCTCCAAGAAAAAAATATCCAAAGAAAAGCAAGTGTAGCCATACTCATATCTAACAATGCTGACTACAAGACAGCAAAGGTAATCAGAGACAAAGATGGTCATTTCATAATGATAAAGGGGACATTGAATCAAGAAAACATAACACTCCTTAATATATATGCACCAAACCAAGGAGCACCAAAGTATATAAGACATCTACGTAGTGACCTAAAAATAAAAATTGACAAAAATACAATCATACTTGGAGACCTCAATACACCACTGAGGCTCTATCAACAAAACAAAGAACAAAAACCACATGATCCTAGATTCCAGATGCAGAAAAGGCATTCGATAAATTACAACATTATTTTATGTTTAAAGCACTCAACAAAATGGGTATAGAAGGAAAATATTTCAACATAATAAAGGCCATTTATGACAAACCACCAGCTAACATCATATTAAATGGCAAAAAACTGAGGACTTTTCCCCTAAAATCAGGAACAAGACAAGGTTGTCCACTCTCTCCAATCTTATTCAACATAGTGCTGGAAGTTCTAGCCAGAGTATTCAGACAAGAGAAAGAAATAAAAAGCATTCACATTGGGAAAGAAGAAGTAAAGTTTTCACTTTTTGCAGATGATATGATCCTGTTTATCGAAAACCCTAAAGACTCCACAAAAAGACTATTAGAAACAATAAACCAATACAGTAAGGCTGCAAGATACAAAATTAATATACAGAAGTCTGTTGCCTTCCTATATGCCAACAATGAAACATCAGAAAATGAACTAAAAAAAGTAATCCCTTTTATGGTTGCAACAACAAAAAAAAATATTTAGAAATAAACATAAAAAATAATGTAAAGGACCCATATAATGAATACTACAAAGCATTGTTAAGGGAAATCAAAAAAGATACAATGAAATGAAAATATATTTCTTGTTCTTGAATAGGAAGAATAAATATAGTCAAAATGATCATCTTACCCAAAGCGATGTACACATTTAATACAATTCCCATCAAAATTCCAATGATATTTTTTAAAGAAATGGAACAAAATATCATCAGGTTTATATGGAACTATAAAAAACTCCAAATAGCCAAAGCAATCCTAAGGAAAAAGAACAAAGCTGGGAGCATTATAATACCTGACTTCAAATTATATTATAGAGCCATGATAATCAAAACAGCATGGTATTGGAAGAAAAATAGACACTCAGACTAATGGAACAGAATAGAGAGCCCAGAAATAAAACCACATATATATGGGCAAATAACCTTTGATAAAGGAGCCAAAAACACACAATGGAGAAAAGAATGCCTCTTCAATAAATGTTGCTGGGAAAACTGGAAAGCCACATGCAGAAGAATGAAACTTGACTGCAGTTTGTCCCCTTGTACTAAAATTAATTCAAAATGGATCAAAGACCTAAATATAAGACCTGAGACAATAAATTACATAGATAAAAACATAGGTACTAAACTCATGGACCTTGGCCATAAAGAGCATTTTATGTATTTGACTCCAAAGGCAAGGGAAGTGAAGGCAAAAATAAATGAAAGGGACATCAGACTAAGAAACTTCTGCACAGCAAAAGAAACTGACAACAAAACACACAGCCAAGTAAATGGGAGATGATATTTTCAAACAGCAGAGATAAGGTTCTAATATCCAAAATATAGAAAAAACTCACAAAACTCAGCAACAAACAAGCAAACAATCCAATAAAAAAATCAGAAGAGGACATGAACAGACACTTCTCCCAGGAAGAAATAGAAATGGCCAACAGATATATGAAAAGATACTCATCTTCATTAGCTATTTGAGAAATGCAAATCAAAACTACAATGAGATACCACCTCACACCTGTTAGATTAGCTATTATCAATAAGACAGGTACAACAAGTGCTGGAGAGGTTGTGGAGAAAAAGGAACCCTCATCCACTGTTGGTGGGAATGTAAAGTAGTACAACCATTATGGAAGAAAGTATAGTTGTTCCTCAAAAAATTAAAAATAGAACTACCATATGACCCAGCAATTCTTTTACTGGGTATATACCCCCAAAACTCAAAAACATTTGTACGTAAAGACACATACAGCTCCATGTTCATTGCAGCATTGTTCACAGTGGCCAATACATGGAAACAACCAAAAAGCCCTTCAATAGATGATTGGATAAAGAAGATGTGGTACATATATACTATGGAATACAATTCAGCCATAAGAAATGATGACATTGGATCATTTACAACAAAATGGTGGGATCTTGATAACATTATACTGAGTGAAATAAGTAAATCAGAAAAAACTAAGAACTATATGATTTTATACATAGGTGTGACACAAAAATGAGACTCATGGACATGGACAAGAGTGTGGTGGTTACTTAGGGGTGGAGGGAGGAAAGAAAGGGAGGTGGTGGAGGGAAGGAAGGGGCAAAAAGAAAACCAGATAGAAGGTGATGGAAAACAATTTGACTTTGGGTTATGGGTATGCAACATAATCAAATGTCAAAATGACCTGGAGATGTTTTCTCTGAATCTATGTACCCTAATTAATCAATGTCATCCTGTTAAAATTAATTGTCTAAATAAAAAAGAATGGGGAAAGATCTGAATAGACAGTTCTCTGAGAATGATATATAGATAGCCAATAAGCACATAAAAAGATGTTTAACATCCTTAGCCATCAGGAAAACATAAATAAAAAACATAATTTGGTGATACCATGTTCCCATCCACTAAGATGGCAATAATAATAAACATAAAGAATAATAAGTAAAGTTAGGATGTACAGTATATGGAACACTCATATGTTGCTGGTAAGAATGTAAAATGGTACAGCCAGTTTGAAAAACAGTATGTCAGTTTCTCAAATAGTTAAACAGCATTACAAAAGAACTTAGCAATTTTACTTTTGGGTAGATGTCCAAGAGGTTTGAAAACATACCCACATAAACACTTGTACATGAATGTTAACAGCAACATTATTTATAATAGCTAAAACATGAAAACCCAGATATACATCACAGATGACTAGGTAAATAATATGTGATATATTCATGCACTAGAGTATTATTTAGCCATAAAAAATAAAGTACTAACATAAGCTACAACAAGGATAAAGCTTAAAAATTTATGTTAAGTGAGAGAAGTCACAAAAGGCCACATAGTGTATGATTCCAAGTTTATGAACTGTTCAGAATGTATAATGGTAAAAAGTAGATGAGTGGTTCCTAGGATATTAGGGGAGGGGGAAATAGAGAATGACTGCTAATGACTACGGGATTTATTTTGAACTGATGAAAATGTTTTGAAATTAGTAGTGATAATTATACAATTTTGTAAATATACTAAATTCATTGAAAATTTATACTTTATAAGGGTGATTTTTATGGTATGTGAATTATATCTGAATTTTAAAAACCTATGTGAAGGAAATAAAAAATATTTAAAGTACCATTGTAAGCCACAGACTTGAAGACAATGTTTGCAAAAGACATCTGAGAAAGAACTGTTATCCAAAATACACAAAGAACCCGTAAAACTTAACAAAAAGAAAAGAAACAACCCACCTGAAACAATGGGCAAGTGATTAGAATAGACACCTCACCAAAGCAGATAGATATACAGATGACAAACAATTACATGAAAATATGTTTAACATTATATGTCATTAAAAAATTGCCAATTAAAACAATGAGCTACTATAACTGAGAATAAATATGCTATTTACTTATTTTCTGATATTAATTTGACTAGCCATAAAATAATGCTAAATAAGAATGTACTTAACCAAGTAAGATTACAAAAGAATTTCTGTAAAATGCTAAATCTAGTTTGTTGCTCTTATAACCATGATTCAGTATTACTAGTTTAGTGATCACATTTATGTATTCTATAACAAGTCAATAGTATATAATCAATCCTGTGCTTTCACCCATGGTCAACTTCTCATTACAGTTAAAAGACCTGTTACCTTCCAGCACATCAAAGGTTAACATCTGAGCAAGAAGAATAAACATAGGCAGGAGCTACACCTCGGCCTCCCCTTCCTTCTGTCATCACACTGAGGCTTGTAGTTCTGATTCTCACTCAAGGCCAAGAGGACAACCTGACTGTGGGAATCTGTGGACACTTGTCACATGAAACAAAAACCCTAATTTATAAGTTACTTACTAGCTTTGGTTCCTGTATCAACCAAGGAAAAACACTTCAGCTTTCAGATATGCCTGCTCCAGAGGATGTGATGGTTTTCAATCTATTATCTGAACACACTGGGCTAACATGAACACAGCCCTCCTTAGCAAAGAACTCTCAACCTTCTCATTTTGATTCCTTTGTTCTATTTTTGTTTATTCCTCCTCCTCCCTCTTTATAAAAACCCCTTCCTGCACTGGAAAAAGAAGATGGGTTTTGGGAGACAGGACTCCCTCCCATCTTCTCAGGTGGGAAGCATGTGAATAAACCCCTTTCTTTCTCATCAGCACCTGTGTCATGTAATTGGTTTTTTATGACAACAAGCAGCTGGATCTGTGAGTCACTTTCCTGGTTTCAATACCACTACATACCCATTAGAATAGCAAAAATCCAGCCTGACCTGTGGTGGGGCAGTGGATAAAACATCAATCTGGAACGCTGAGGTCACCAGTTTGAAACCTCAGGTTTGCTTGGTCAAAGCACAAGCAGGAAGCAACTATGAACTGATGGTTGTCATTCTACCCCTTGCCTTTCTCTTTCTTTCTTCTCCTTCTTTCTAAAATCAATACATAAAATCTAAAACAAACAAACAAAAAGAAAAATTCAAAACACTGATAATACCAAATGCTGGTAGAGATGTAGAATAGTGGGAACTTTTATTCATTGCTTGTGAGAATGCAAAATTGTACAGTAAAGTAAGTAAATGGTCTTATAATATGTATTAGTTTACTTGGACTGCCATGACAAAATACCACACACTGAGTGGATTAGACAACAGAAGTTAACTATCTCATAGGTCTGGAGGCTGGAAGTCCATGATTAGGTGCCAGCAGGGTTTTTCCTGGGGAAAGCCTCATTCTTGCAGATTTCTCATTGGTTCTTCATAGGACTTTTTTTCTGCCCACTGCTCTTTGGAAGAGGGAGAGCTCTACTGTCTCTTCTTATAAAGATACCATTTCCATTGGATTAAGGCAACACTTTCATGATTTTGTTAAACATTAATCATTTCCATAAAAGCCCTATTTACAAATACAGTCACACTGGGTGTTAGAGGTTTAACATATCATTTTGAGGAGTCACAGTTCAGTCTGTATCAGCATTTGATTCAACAATCATGCTCTTTGATAACCCAAATATGTTGAAAACTTATGTCCACACAAAAACTTATATATGGATATTTATAGCAACATTATTTATAATTGTCAAAACTTGGAAGCAACCAAGATGTCTTTCAAAAAGTGAATGGAATGAGAATGATGATAATTTTCTGAAGAACACAGTGATTTATATAGTTTTGCTCTTAGACATATGTTTAAGTAAACAATCTGATGTGTAACATTATCTCTTTGTTTAGCATTTTGCAGATTAAGAAATAAGAGAAGATTTAAATTTGTGTTACCAAATATATACAAATATAAATATATTATGAGACAATTAGAAACTCAAGTGACTTCATTCCTCCAAATCAGGCTCCACTTTCTCACGTTTCAAGTTTACATACTTCTTGTTTGCACTGAAAGTTATATCCATGGAAAATTGTGAAGTCCCATTGATTACTCCATGCGTGACACAGGCCTGGAGTTCCTTTGAAAAAGCACTTGTAGCCATGCTTTAGAATCTTAGGATGTCTTTCCAATTATTTTTTTTCCTCAAACTCTCAATTTCAAACTCACTTTCCTCATATTCTAGTTTTGTTTTCAAGTTTTTTTTTTGCTTTTTGTCTTGTATTTCTGGAAGGCTAAAGCCACAAACCAACTGCAAATACTCATGAGATCTAAGTATTGCTTATAAGCTGAATAAATATAATTCTATATTTGGATTCATTAGTATTTTTTTACTTGGATAAAGGTGCTCATGTGAAGAATAAAATATGAACAACTTTAATACTGCCATCATTTTCTTAGTTATCAGTTAGTAAAAGTATACTGTATCAATTGAGTCCACAAATTTTCTTGAAGTTAAAAGATTTAGAAAGATCTAAATTGGTGTATTTTATGTAATTAACATTTTATATATATTATTAACATATTATTAACATTATTATATATAATTAACATTTTAGATGATGTATCAGTTAAGTTTATTTTAGTTTCAAGTTATAGAGAATCCTGGCTCAAAATGCATTTGATATGGGAAGAGATAACCCTGGCTTTAAGTGAGGTTTAATTCAGTACCTCAAAAACTGGTTAATCTATCTTTGTTTTTGTCTTCCTAAATTGACTTAGCTCTCAGGACTTACTCAGGTTGCTCTGTAACTATTAGCCTCAATATCTTGCCCTCTGGATCCAGGAGAATGAAAAGAATCTTCACAGAAGCTCCTGTATAAACCTTCTCTCCTACTAGCCTCCTCCATACATGAGTCAAGTGCATGTATCATTGTAGCCACAGAATGATTAAAGCTCATCAGGGCCTATGTGTGAAAAATGGCCGAGATGAGTAAAGAGGAGCTGTTGATATGAGGAAAGGGAAGGAAGTAGAGAGATACTACCAGATATCCACAACATATATCCATATCATCCTGGCTTATTAAACATTATGAAGACTATACCATGGTTTTATATGTAATTTTGCAAAACAACCAATGGACAAATATTTATTGGCATTCATGTTGTATGTTGTGTCCATCTAATTTGGAGTTAAGCAATTATATCTACTCAGAAGTTCACAATATTCTGGTTGGACAGATGAGACACAAAACAATGAATGAATAAAAATTTTATTAATAGTAACATTAAATGACAATATGATATTGTGTTAAAGTGCCTAAAACAATCAGGAGATTGACAGTAATTAATTGTATTAGCTATTATGATTTGTATTAGCTATAATGATTTGTTGTGTAACAAATCATTGCTGCTTTTATCTTATTTAGTTCTTTATTTATATAATTAATATATAACACTACATTAGTTTTAGCTGTACAAATAGTGATTTTAAACATGTATATATTGTAAAGAAATTACCACAGAAAGTTTAGTTAATATCCATCACCACACAATGAAAATTTCTGAGATGCATTCTCTTAAAAACTTACAAATACACAATATAATAGTCATCTAAAATCATCATGTTGTACATTACATCCTCAGAATTTATTTTATAAATGGAATTTTGTATTTTTTTACCACATTTATTCAATTTCCCTACTACTCCCATCCTTCTCCTATGGCAACCACAAATCTCATCTCTGTTCCCTTGAGTTTCTTTCCTTTTTTTTTTAGATCCCACATATAAGTGAGATAATGCAGTATTTGTCTTTCTTTGTCTGATTATATCACTTAAGACAATCTATCTCACATTTTTTGTCCATTTATTTATTGATGAACACTTAGGTTGTTTCCAAATCTAGGCTATTGTACAATAAATAATTAGGCAATAAATAACTTGGTGATACAGATATCTCTCTGGGGTAGTAACTTTGTTTTCCTAGAATATATACCCAAAAGTATAATTGCTGGATCATACAGTAGTTCTGTTGTTAATTGTTTCTATATGGACTTTTTGAATACAGTTAACATACAGTATTATATTACTTTAATATGTGCACCATAGTGTTTAGAAATTTATATAACTTACAAAGTGTTTACTCACATTTTTTGTCATATAGTTTGTAGTATTTTCTTATAGTACTTTATGTTTCTGCAGTATCAGTTGTTATTCCTCTTTCATTTTTTATTTTATTCACTTGGCTCCTCTCATTTTTTACTTGATAAGTCTGGTTCATCAACCTTTTTATCTTTGTAAAGAATCACCTTTTGGTTTCATTGATTGTTTGTATTGTTTTAAAGACTTTATTTTATTTATTTTTATTCTGGTATTTATTATTTCCTTTCTTCTATTAATTTTGATTTTTTTTTTACTTCATTTAGGTGTAAGGTGAGATTGAGATTTTCTTGTTTCTTGAATTAAGCTATAATGTTATGAATTTTTTTCTTAGGACTGCCTTTACTGTGTCTCATAGATTTTAAGTTGTCATGTTTTATTTTTTATTTGTCTCAAGTTATCTTTTGATTCTTTTTTTATTTCATTGTTAACTCATTAATTGTTTAGTAACATACTATTTAGTCTCCATGTATTTCTGTGTTCTTCAGTTGTTTTCTTATAATTGATTTCTAATATCATACCACTGTGGTCGGATATGCTTGAAATGATTTAAATCTTTTAAAATGTATTGACAGTTATTTTATGTTCTAAATGTGGTCTATCCTGGATGATGCTCCATGTGTACTTAAAAAGAATGAATGTTCTGCTTTATTGAGGTGAAATGCTCTAAAAATATCTATTAAATTTGTCTGGTTAGCGTGTCATTTAAGGCTACAATTTCCTTGTTGATTTTTCTGTCTGTAAAATCTACCCATTGATATCAATGAGGTATTAACATCCTCTACAATGACCATATTACTGTCAATCTTTCCTTTTATATCCATCAAAATTTGTTTTAAGTATTTAAGTGTTCCTATGTTGAGTGCATAAATTTTATCTGTGCCCTCTTGTTCTGATTGCTGTTGGTCTGTTTGTTGTTGAGGTGGCCTTCAGGCTAGCTTATCTTTCTTTTGTAATATTGCTGGATTATTGTAAAAAGATATAACTGAAGGAAAAGCCAAACAGAAGAGATGCAGAGAGTAAAGTATGTGGGAAGGGACAAAAATTTCCATGCTTTCTTTGATATATCAGTCTCCTTGCACCTCTACTTATACATCAAACAGTAAGCTCCTTTGATGTATTTTACTAAATCTGATATTTCTTTTCTATTCTTTTTTTTGGTATTTAACATTTTTTAAAATTAATTTTAATGGGGTGACATTGATAAATCAGGGAAAATATATTCAGAGAAAACATCTCTAGGTTATTTTGACATTTGATTATGCTGCATTCTCATCACCCAAAGTCCAATTGTCTTCTGTCACCTTCTAACTGGTTTTCTTAGTGCCCCTCCCCTCCCCCAACCACCTCCCTCTCCTCCCCCCACCCCATAACCACCACACTCTTGTCCATGTCTCTGAGTCTCATTTTTATGTCCCACCTATGTGTGGAATCATATAATTCTTAGTTTTTTCTGATTTACTTATTTTGCTCAGTATAATGTTCTCAAGGTCCATCCATGTGGTTGTAAATGATTCCATGTCATCATTTCTTATGGCTGAGTAGTATTCCATAGTATATATTAATCCACTTGTCCACTGACGGACACTTGGGCTATTTCCAGATCTATGCTATTGTGAACAATGCTGCCATAAACATGGGGTTCATTTCTTCTTTTCAAACAGTGCTATGGTGTTCTTGGGGTATATTCCTAAAAGTGGTATAGCTGGGTCTAGGGCAGTTTGATTTTTAATTTTTTGAAGAATCTCCATACTGTTTTCCACAGTGGCTGCACCAGTCTGCATTCCCACCAGCAGTGCAGGAGGGTTCCCTTTTCTCCACATCCTTGCCAGCACTTACTCTGTGTTGTTTTGTTGATGAGCACCATTCTGACTGGTGTGAGGTGGTAATCATTGTGGATTTAATTTGCATTTCTCTAATGATTAGTGATGTTGAGCATTTTTTCATATGCCTATTGGCCATCTGTAAGTCCTCTTTGGAGAAGAGTCTATTCATTACTTTCGCCCATTTTTTGATTGGATTGTCTTCCTGGTATTGAGTTTTACAAGTTCTTTATAAATTTTGGTTATTAACCCCTTATCAGACACATTGTCAAATATATTCTCCCATTGTGTAGTTTGTCTTTTTATTCTGTTCTTATTGTCTTTAGCTGTGCAAAAGCTTTTTAGTTTGATATAGTCCCATTTGTTTATCCTGTCTTTTATTTCACTTCCCTGTGGAGAAAAATCGGCAAATATATTTCTGCGAGAGATGTCAGAGAGCTTACTGCCTATGTTTTCTTCTAAGATGCTTATAGATTTACGGCTTACATTTAAGTCTTTTATTTATTTTGAGTTTATTTTTGTGAATGGTGTAAGTTGGTGGTCTAGTTTAATTTTTTTTGCATGTGGCTGTCCAATTTTCCCAACACCATTTGTTGAAGAGGCTGTCTTTACTCCAATTTATGCTCTTACCTCCTTTGTCAAATATCAGTTGTCCATAATAGTGTGGGTTTATTTCTGGGTTCTCTGTTCTGTTCCAATGATGTATATGCCTGTTCTTATGCCAATACTAGGCTGTTTTGAGTACAATGGCCTTGTAGTATAACTTGATATCTGGAAGTGTGATACCTCTTGCTTTATTCTTCCTTTTCAAGATTGCTGAGGCTATTCATGTTCTTTTTTGGTTCCATATAAATTTTTGGAATATGTGATCTATATCTTTGAAGGAAGTCATTGGTATTTTAATGGGTATTGCATTGAATTTATAAATTGCTTTGGGTAATATAGACATTTTAATGATGTTTATTCTTCCTAACCATGAGCATGATATATGCTTACACTTGTTTGTATCTTCCCTGATTTCTTTTATCAATGTTTTATAATTTTCCAAGTACAAGTCTTTAATCTTCCTGGTTAAATTTATTCCTAGGTACTTTATTTTTTTGGTTGCAATGGTGAAGGGGATTGCTTCCTTAATTTCTCTTTCTGACAGTTCATTGTTAGTGTATAAAAATGCCTCTGATTTCTGAGTATTAATTTTATATCCTGCCACTTTGCTGAATTCATTTACCAGGTCCAGTAGTTTTTTGACTGAGACTTTAGGGTTTTCTATATACAATATCATATCATTTGCAAATAATGATAGTTTTACTTTGTCTTTTCCAAATTGAATGCCTTTATTTCTTTTTCTTGACTGATTGCTGTGGCTAGGACTTCCAGAACTATGTTGAATAAGAGTGGTGAAAAGGGGCACCCCTGCCTTGTCCTGATCTTAAGGGGATTGCTTTTAATTTTTTTTTTGTATTTTTCTGAAGCTGGAAATGGGAGAGACAGTCAGACAGACTCCTGCATGCGCCTGACCGGGATCCACCTGGCACGCCCACCAGGGGCGACGCTCTGCTCACCAGGGGGCGATGCTCTGTCCTTCTCGGGCGTCGCTCTGCCGCAACCAGAGCCACTCTAGCGCCTGGGGCAGACACCAAGGAGCCATCCCCAGTGCCCGGGCCATCTTTGCTCCAATGGAGCCTCGGCTGCGGGAAGGGAAGAGAGAGACAGAGAGGAAGGAGGGGGGCGGGGGGTGGAGAAGCAAATGAGTGCTTCTCCTATGTGCTGGGAATCGAACCCGGGTCCCCTGCATGCCAGGCCAACGCTCTACCGCTGAGCCAACCGGCCAGGGCTGCTTTTAATTTTTAACCATTGAGTATGATGTTTGTTGTGGGTTTGTCATAGATGGCCTTTATCATGTTGAGGTATGTTCACTGTATTCCTACTTTGCTGAGAGTTTTGATCATGAATGGGTGCTGGATTTTATCAAATGCTTTTTCTGCATCTATTGAAATTATTATGTGGTTTTTATCCTTCCTTTGTTTATATGATGAATCACATTGATTGATTTGTGAATATTGTACCAGCCTTGCATTCCAAGAATAAATCCCACTTGATTACAGTGAATAATTTTTTTTCATATATTGCTGGATCCGGTTTGCTAATATTTGTTGAGGATTTTAGCATCTAAATTCATCAGGGATATTGGCCTATAATTTTATTTGTTTGTGTTGTCTTTGCTTGGTTTTGGAATCAGAATCATACTTGCCTCATAAAAGGAGCTTGGAAGTCTTCCTTCCTTTTGAATTTTTTGAAACAGCTTGAGAAGGATAGGAGTTAGTTATTTTTTGAATATTTGGTAGAATTCATTTGTGAAGCCATCAGCCCAAGACTTTTCTTTTGGGGGAGTTTTTTTGATAACTGTTTCAATCTCATTTGTTGTAATTGGTCTGTTTAGGTTTTCTGATTCTTACAGATTAATTTTTGGAAGATTGTATGTTTTAAGGAATTTGTCCGTTTTATCTAGGTTGTCCAGTTTTTTGGCGTACAGTTCTTCATGATATTTTCTTACAATATTTTGTATTTCTATTGTGTCAGTTGTTATTTCTCCACTCTTCTTTCTAATTTTATTTATTTGAGTCCTCTCTCTTTTTTTCTTAGTGAGTCTGGTTAAAGGTTCATCGATCTTATTTACCATTTCAAAGAACCAGCTCCTGGTTTCATTGATCCTCTGTATTGTTTCTTTAGCCTCTATGTCATTTATTTCTGCTCTGATCTTTATTATTTCCTTCCTTCTACTAGCTCTGGGCTTTACTTGCTGTTCTTCTAGTTCTTTTAGATGCAGGGTCCAGTTGTTTATTTGAGGGTTTTTTTTTTTAGCTTCTTAAGGTATTCCTGTAATGCTATGAACTTCCCTCTCAGGACAGCATTTGCTATGTCTCATAAATTTTAAGTTGGTGTATGCTCATTATTGTTTGTTTCTAGGAATTTTTTTATTTCTTCTTTGATCTCATTGTTAATCCATTCGTTATTTAATTACATGCTATTTAGCTTCCAAGTGTTTGAGTATTTTTCAGTTTTTCTGTTGTGATTGATTTCTAGGTTCATGTGATTGTGATCAGAGAAAGTGCTCAATATGATTTCAATCTTCTTAAATTTGTTGAGATCGCTTTTGTGCCCTAACATATGGTCTATGCTAGAGAATGTACCATAAGCACTTGAAAAGAGTGTATATTCTGCTGCTTTAGGGTGAAAAATTCTGAAGATATCTATTAAATTGAGTTGATCTAGTATGTCCTTTAAGCCTGCTGTTTCTTTGTTAATTTTCTTTCTTGAGGATCTATCTAGTGATGTTAGTGGGGTATTGAAATTCCCTACTATTATAGTATTGCTGTTGATCTTGCCCTTTAAATCCATCAAAGTCTGCTTTAAATATATATTTATATATTTAGGTGCTCCTATATTAGGTGCATAGATATTTATAACAGTTATATCTTCCTGTTGGATCGTTCTCTTTATAATTACGTAGTGATCTTCTTTATCTCTTACTATAGCCTTTGTTTTAAAGTCCATTTTCTCTGATGTAAGTATTGCTACCCCAGCTTTTTTTTCATTTCCATTTGTGTGAAATATTTTTTCCCATTCTTTTATCTTCAGTCTATGTGCATCTTTTGTTTTAAGGTATGTTTCTTGTAGACACTATATGTATGGGTCCTGTTTTCTTATCCATGCAGCTACCCTATGTCTTTTGATCAGATCATTTATTCTCTTTACATTTAAGGTTATTATTGATATGTAGTTGTTTATTGCCATTTTATTCTTTAAAACTGTATTCCTCTTTTGTTATATTCTTTTTCTCCTTTGATCAGTTTACAACAGGCTCCTTAGCATTTCTTGTAGCATTGGTTTGGTTATAGTTAATTCCTTGAGGTTTTTTTTTTGTCTTGTAAGTTTTTTATTTCTCCTTCAATTTAAACGATAGCCTTGCTGGCAGAGTAGTCTTGGTTGTAGGGTCTTGTTCTGTATTACTTGAATATTTCTTGCCATTCCCTTCTGGCTTCAAGTGTTTCTGTTGAGAAGTTGGAACTCATTCTTATGGGGGATCCTTTGTAGGTGATAGTCTTTTTTTCTCTTGCAGCTTTTAATATTTTCTCTTTATCACTTAGCTTTGGTATTTTAATTATGATGTGTCTTGGTGTAGATTTTTTTTGGTTTCTCTTTAATGGAGTTCTCTGTGCTTCTTGAACTTGTGAGAGTTTCTCCTGACTTAATTGAGGGAAGTTTTCAGCTATGATATGTTTGAAATAAGTCTATATCCCTTGTTCTTTCTCTTCTTCTTCAGGAACCCCTATGATGCAGATGTTATTTTTCTTCATGTTGTCATAGCTCTCTTAGAGTTTCCTCAGACTTTTTGAGTGTCTTTTCTTTTTTCTTCTCTGCTTCCATGCCTTCATTTATCTTGTATTCTAACTCGCTGATTCAATTCTCAGCTTCATCCATCCTGCTTTTATTTTCTTTCATTGTGTTCTTCATTTCTGATATTTTATTTGTCATTTCTGACTGATTCTTTTTTATTATTTCAATGTTATTTTTTATATTTGCTATCTCTTTATGTAGGTGTTCATAATGACCATCTATTGTTGTTCTGATATCTTTGATCATCCTAACAATTGTTATTTTAAACTCTGCATCTGGTAATTTGGTTATATCTGACTCATTCAGGTCCTTTTCTGGGGATTTCTCTTGATTCATTTGTGTTTCATTTCTCTGCCTTCTCATTTTATCTGTGTAAAAGAAGGTTTTGGCCACTGGAGTTCACTGGGTGGGGCCTCTGTGTTCCCTAGGTGTGGTCTGCTGCAGGCCCGCCACCCCCTCTGCTGTGCTGCCTAGGGCATTTAGGTATGGGCATTGCCGGTGCCTGCCCACTGGGGCTGTTGCTGTGCTTTCCTCCTCTCCTTCACAGGCATGGCTGTGATCAGGTGCTTGGGTGTACAAGCCTCGGTCGCCTTGGCCTTCACCTCACCCTGTGGGTGGCATTATGCTCAGCCCTGAGGGCAGGTGTGAGCACCTTTGCTCAGCTGAAGGTGTCCACCTGATTCCGGGATTTCGCCTCACCCCTGCAGTAGGAGCCTGCTCCTGGGACAGCTGCAAGCCTTGGCTCCACAGGCCATGTGGGACTGTGTGCCCACACTCAGTAGTGGGACTCCACCTGTTCTGGGCTTTTGGCTCCACCTCCACAGGAGAAGCCAGCTCCCAAGTCAGGCCACAAGCCTCAGTTCCTTGGGCGGGGCAAGGTTGTGCTCCTGCACCCTTGCTCAAGGGTGGGTTTCCGCCCCTTCCAGGGCTCCTGCTTTTCTCCCACAGGCTGGATTGCAGATGGCCTGCAGATGTGCTTGACCACTTTTGCATGTCCCCACCTCCCTTGCCGGGCAAGACTGAGCTCACACCTAGGTCTCAGTGGTGGCCAGCTGGCTTCCACCCTTGCCGACAGAACCGCACTTCTGCATCCTGCCACCACCCACCCTCAGGTGAGCCATCAGCCATGTGGGTGGGGGCACTGCAGTTCAGACCCTAAGGCTCACTACTGTAGTCCCGAAAGCTCCCTCCTTCTAAGCGACTCTGCTCTGAGTGCTGTGGAAGAGCTTGTTTGGCTGGTGTCCTGCTTCCCTTTGATGGTATTGCTTTTTTCAGGTGAAATATTCACTTCAGATTTGGTGAGTGACTCATCCCAGATGTTAGGGTGGCTGCCTCTGAAAATATTTCTCCCTGTGCCTCCTAGATTACACTCTCTTCCTGCTACTCCAGTCCTCTTCTCTGTCCCCATCCCCCAGAGTCCTGGGTGAGTGGTTGTGAGAGAGGTTTTCTGCACGGTCCCTTTAAGAAAAATCCTGGGTCTGAGAAATCAGTCCCTTTCTCACAAACAGTATCCTATCTTGTTTCCAGCTAAATACTGTCCATACACCTCTTCTAGACTCTGGGGTTGCAGGCTGGGGCTTTGTTCTTGGGACTCAGGACCCTTCCCTCTCTGCTAAACTTGCTTTCCACCATGCGAGTCTCTCCCGGCTGCAGTTCACTTCGGGAAGCTTGGCAGCCCTCTCCACTTTTCCGCTTTTCCTACCAGTCTCAGTGTGGCTTCTTCAGTGTTCCTTGGTTGAAGAGTCCTCTTTGTTTAGTCCAAAGTTGGTTTTTCCAGATGATGGTTCTTAAAATTAGTTTGTAATCCACTTTGGTTCTGGGAGGTGGAATTTGGTAAGTTTGCCTACTCCATCACCACCTTGTCTTCCCCTAAATCTGATATTTCTTATTTGCTTTCATTAGGACTTCCTGTACTATGTTGCATAAGAGTGGTGATTGTGAACACCTCTGCCTTATTCCTTACTTAGTGGTAAAGCTTTTATCATTGAGTATGATGTGCTTGCTGTGGGCTTGTTATATATGGGCTTTATTACTTTTACAAAATATTGCTGTTGCAAATCTAGCAGTTTAAAACAACAAACATTTGTTATCTCCCAATTCTGTGAATCAGGAACCATTAAGCATATTAGCTGGGTGAGTTTTGGCTTAAATTTTTTAGGAGGTTGCAGTCAAGCTGTTGGCCCAGGCTACCATCTCATTTGAATGCTGACCTCGGCTTCTGAGTTTACTGATGTACTTTTGGGTAGGCCTCCATATTTTTCTGGGTGTCAGCTGGAGACTGAAGTTTCTCATCATGTGGGCCTCTTCATAGATTCTAAGAGTGTACTACCATCATGCCAGCTGACTTCCACAAGGATGAATGATGTTAGACTGATGAGAGAGATAGAGATAGAAAGAGAGTATATAGTACAGAACTCATAGTTTTTTGTTTTTTTTTAAAAATAATCTCAAAAGTGACATAGCACTACTTCAGCTCTATATTGGTCATATAGGTTAACTTCAGGACAGTGTAGATAGAAACTCTACTTCTCACAAAAATTAAGGGATATTTCAAAATAAATATGAAGTGATAGAAAAAAGAAGCATTTGATTTTTTTTATTAAACAAGAACATCAAAAAGCAAACAAGAAGTCAAAGAAAGTTGTTTGATTATGCAAATGAGATGCAAACCAACTTTTATTTCAGTGGTGAAAATGCACTATAGTATACAGAAGGCTGAAAGTACTGGAGTATCTGCATGTTCCCCGATCCCCTAATTTTTGTGAGCAGTGTATTAATTTATAGGTCACATCAGCCTCAAGTATTTTGAAACTCATTTTCATGCATATATGAGGATTCTTCTGGGAGTAGAATTTAAAACATCATATTCTTATGAAGTGACAAACCCCAATAATGGATATAAAATGACTGGCACCAAGACACATTCTAGATGCACCTGCCTTTTTTCATATTTAAATTTAGCTTTGCTAATGAAGTGCATAAGTAAGGAAAACATTTTTTAAAAGTTAATCAAAGACAGAATCTAGCCATAGAAGTACACTCTCTGTTTTTCTGAATTTTTTCTTAACGCTCAGCTTTGAAAGGAACCTGTGTTATCGTCCTGATCCCTGAACTTTACTGATCATCGATAGATTACCTCTGTTATCATCCTCTTTTATTGACTGATATCATCATGCTTTCCTGGAAGACAAAAAGGAAAAGAAAAATTACTTCTGAGTATTTTCACATCTCTGGGCATTTATTGAGCTATCTGTAAAAATGTAAACATATTTCTGCTGAGATTAAAAAAAGCATTAATTTTATTCCAACATTTATTATGATATATGTACGATATTTTTCTCCATGGTTGACACTCATGTCCAAGAGCAAGGCTCTGACTTGAGGTATTTGGCTGACCTCCTTAAAGCACTGTCTAAGCAGAGGTGAGAGAGAAAGCTAGGTATGTGAGTTAGAGGCAGCTAGCTCTCCTGGGCTGATCAAACAAAGCTGGAATTGCGTTAAAAAATGGAAAAGCAGATTTTGGACAAACAGTGGACTCTTTTGTGTTCTTACTGTATTTTGCTTTAGCAATGTACAGGCTTAGTTTTTTACAACAGCAGCTGTTTTTCAAGACTCAAAGGAAAAGAAGTGTAATCAGCTTCCATACCTGTGCCTGTCATGATGTTCTGAAGGAGGTCCTCTGAACTGATCACCCACAGAGGCAAAGACACACTCAGATATCTTGAAAGGTGTTTGGTGAATAGCTTATAAATGAAAAAGGAATTCTCAGGGCTGGTCAAAACTCCCTCCTTCTCAGTTCATTTGGTTTTTAGTCATAAGGACATAATTTTATCATAAAGGGAAAACCATAGGAATCCCCATCATACTGAGGGGTCTCATGACTGCTCATCTATTCCACATGTGCTTTGAGGGTTGGAAAAGTCTATCTCTTCATTGCTTGCCCCACACATCGTCCTAACATTTGTCTTGAAAATGGTGGACACCTACCACATACCTGGGCTTTACTGATTATTCAAAGATACACTACATTTAAAACATTCTAACAGTTCCCAGTATCCTCTGATATAAACTTTGCTTTGGTGAGTGTTATTTTTCAGAAGAGGATGATACATTAGTAGAAAAAGGGTGAAATTAAATGGATGCACATTGCAGCAGCTAACAGACTACCAGGTTGCAGGAGTTAATAGGTAAAAACTATTGACTATGGTTTGACTTTGTTGACTTGCTCTAGCCAATAAAATCTTCCAGAAGTTACTTTGTTCCAGTTCAAAGTCTGAGCTTTTTTATAAATTGTTTTTTAATTACAGTTGACATTTAATACTATTTTATATTATACAGTTGTATTATTTCAGCTACACAGCATAGTGGCCAACAATTATATACATAAGTCACAAAGTGACCACTCTGATAATTCAGGTACCCAGCTGGCACTGTGCATAGTTATTACAATATTACTCTTTATGTCCCTGTGCTATACTTTACATCCCCATGACTATTTTGTAACTACCAGTTTGTATTTCTTAATCCCCTACTCTTTTCACCCAACCCCCAACCCCCTTCTCATCTGACAACTGTCAGTTTGTTCTGTTTCTATTTTGTTTGTTGATTTTTTTTTTTTGTATTTTTCTGAAGCTGGAAACGGGGAGGCAGTCAGACAGACTCTCGCATGCGCCTGACTGGGATCCACCCGGCACGCCCACCAGGGGGCGATGCTCTGCCCATCCGGGGCGTTGCCTTGTCGCGACCAGAGCCACTCTAGCGCCTGGGGCAGAGGCCAAGGAGCCATCCCCAGCGCCCGGTCCATCTTTTGATCCAATGAAGCCTCGGCTGCGGGAGGGGAAGAGAGAGACAGAGAGGAAGGAGAGGGGGAGGGGTGGAGAAGCAGATGGGCGCCTCTCCTGTGTGCCCTGGCAGGGGAATCGAACCCGGGACTGTTGATTTGTTTTGTTCTTTGGATTCCACATATAAGTGAAATCATATGGCATTTGTCTTTCTCTATCTAACTTATTTCACTTAGCATAATACCTTCTAGGACCATTCATTTTGTCACAAGTGCTAAGATTTCATTTTTTTTATGACCAAGAAATAATTCACTGTATATACCTACCACAACTTCTTTATATAATTGTCTCTCCATTGACACTTAGCTTGCTTTCTTATCTCAGTTATTGTAAATAATGTTTCAGTTAACATAGGAGTACATCATCTTTTTAAATTAGTGCTTTGAATTTTTTTTTTTGAATATATACCCAAAAGTGAAATTGCTGTGTCATAAGGTAGTCCTATTTTTAATTTTTGAGAAACATCACAAGGCTGGAATTTCAGAGGCTTTTCACTCTTTTTTGAAGCCTACCTAGGATCCCTGTTGAAAAGTGCAGGCTAACTTGAACTGACCCCTCAGACTTCAAGTACACAAATGAGCCCAGCCCAGTTTAGCATGGTCAGCTTATTCCAGCCCAAACTGCTAAGTAAATGATGGCTGAAATTCAATAAATTTTAGTGGTTTATTATGCAGCAAAACTAACTGGTATCCTTTCAGTGATTTCATTCAGAGGAACAGGCAAAAGGCAGGCCAGGCTACACAGTTCATCAGTTTACATAATTAATGTTTTTCTTCTAAGTGATTATGTTTAACCCCCTCGACCCTGTACCCCCAAGTCAGGAAGACGCAGCAGCTGAAAAGATTGGAGAGTGAGCTAGTTGAGTTCTGTCTGTGTAATTTTGAATGTCTATTCTCATATGTGACCAACATGTGTAAAAGAGGTCTTGCCCTGTGCTCTCCTACAGCCCCCCAAACCAAGTATTTCCTATGACGGTCAATCTGAAAACACTCTGTATCAAAGGCTGAGGAGCACCTTCCATCCCTGTCTTCTGGTGGCTGAACTGAAGATCTTACCAAAGGTTATTAGTCTCTCTTCTTTTCTTAAGTGAATTCCAAAATTTGCCTTGTGACCTTCCATTTCAAGAATGCTATCCCTTGTTACTATTTAATGAGAAAGAGAGAGCTCATTTTAAGTAGAAAATGGACCAAATAATTTGACACATCTCATTTTCTGATTGAGAGTGTCTGCTTTCTCATTCTGAGGTCAAATTTATGCCCATCTGGGAAGGAGATTTATAAAATTGGGCAGGTCAGAGAAAAAGGCTTCATGTACATCAGAACATGTTGAGGTCCATTCTAACAGCGGGAAATCTGGATTGAGGACATTTGCTTTGCCTTTGTCCATGAGCCCCCTTCTCGGGCTTTGGGAGCCACGTGGCTTTGCTCTTCTGCACTTTCTGGGAAGGCATTCTGAACCTGTGTGCTTTGAGGGGTAAGAAAGGTGAGACACATGGAGATCATTTGTGGCCAATGTGGCTGATGGGCTCCTTGCCAGGTGCAATCACTGGTTTTAACTGCTGTAAATCTATCATCTGTAAGACACCTTGTACATTTCTGAGACAGAGTAGTAAAGGAATCTGCCCCAGATCATTAAAGTGTGTGGGAGGTCTGCGTGGGGGTGGGGCTGCGGCACATTTCACATGGCTGTTCCAGATCTTACCCGCCGCAGTAGAAGCCCATGTCACTAGACTGCAGGAGTTTTCTAAGTCTAAACAGTCCCTGATGAACTATATATTTTTAAAAACTAAAAAAGTGTATTTACAAAAGAACACATTAGCATGCATTCTCTCTCTCTCTCTCTCTCTCTCTCTCACCACTCCCTTAGCCCCCAGCTCAAAAAAAACATTTCAAATGTTTGGATCTGATTTCCTATTTCCTGTGAGCAGTTTTTGGCATTATTTTATGTGGGTTTGGTTGTAAGATGAGCTCTATTTATTTGTTGCTGTAAATTAGACAGTGATACTCTTCAGGCCGAAGCCAATTTTCTTCTAGGAGCATCAGCCTGTAATACATAACAGAAAGTTTTGCTCCTTTGAATTAAAGCTATTACATTGCTTGATTTTTGTTTGGCCTTTTTTCCCCCTTGAGTAGACAATTTAATCTCAAAATGTTAAGTAACCTCAAACTTTCCTGCTTTATTTTTAAGTGTGTTTCATCCAGGAGAAAAATGTGAAAGAACATGTATTTGTCAAGCTGGTTTCACATCAATTAGAGAAGAAATTTGCATAACATTTTACCTGTTGTATCTCACTTCCATATAAGTTATCTCCCAACAGGCCTGTGAGACCTGTGTGTGGATCCACCAGTTACACAAAGCAGAGGTGATCATTACTCTGCAAACAGCTCCACTCTACAAAATGACCCACTCTATTTTTTTCTTTTTTTTTTTTTTTTCCATTTTTCTGAAGCTGGAAACAGGGAGAGACAGTCAGACAGACTCCCGCATGCGCCCGACCGGGATCCACCCGGCACGCCCACCAGGGGCGACGCTCTGCCCACCAGGGGGCGATGCTCTGCCCATCCTGGGCGTCGCCATGTTGCGACCAGAGCCACTCTAGCGCCTGGGGCAGAGGCCACAGAGCCATCCCCAGCGCCCGGGCCATCTTTGCTCCAATGGAGCCTTGGCTGCGGGAGGGGACGAGAGAGACAGAGAGGAAAGCGCGGCGGAGGGGTGGAGAAGCAAATGGGCGCTTCTCCTGTGTGCCCTGGCCGGGAATCGAACCCGGGTCCTCCGCACGCTAGGCCGACGCTCTACCGCTGAGCCAACCGGCCAGGGCTTATTTTTTTCTTTAAGTAGTCCCTCTTCCACCGTACTTTATTTCACTCTGTTCCATATTCTGTCACGTGAATGGGAATTCTTCCTAAGTGATTTCTAGGGTTCCTCTCCAGGATGGGAAGGAAAATTCTAAGATTCCAGGGTCTTGTGTAGACCTTTGATGAGTTTTTTCTAACCTTTGGCCTATTAGTTGCTGCTGAAATGCCCACTGCCCCTTCTACATGATTCCTTTAAGGATTTGTGGTTCTATTGCTTCTGCACCACGTGTGTGCTTGGGAATCCTCACACCAGTTTGCTAATGTTGGCTGTTCAGCCTCCCTATTTGCACCGCCTACATGTTCCTCCAAGGTCTTGCCACCGCCAGGGCCCCCACTGTTGCAAAACTTGTAAGTGTCCTGCCCCTCCCCGCTTAAAGAGTCTGCTTGCTTTTCCTCTCTGTTTCTGGCTCTTTTCCATTCCTTAATATAATCTCCCCTAGAAGATCAGAGATCGGCAGTAAAGAGCTAGCAAGGGAAGAGCTAAGCTAAAGAGGCTGTGCACACAAAGCACCGGTAGTGCCATATCAGTAAGTCCATTAATTTTCCATTCTTGGGGAAGAAAAGTAAAGTACAAAGAAGACAACTGACATGTGGTGAGCCATATAACAGATGCCTCACAGGTTTGAACCTAAGTGAAACCTTCTGAATTCGGATTATGTGTTCTTTACACAATAAAAAACTGAACCCAGGCACTTTTAGTTTCTGAGTCCAAAGAACTTGGCAGGATGGCATTTGAGTTAAAGCCTCCTCAAAGGAACAGGAACAAAATTTTTTTCTTTCCAAGGGTAGTTTGATTTACCAATCAAGCAGTTTTAAAATTGAATCCTAAGGCCATAGGAGTCTGACTGCTGGTGTCAGAAGCTACTGAGGAAACTTCCCTTTCTCAGCACGTACTACCCAGGTATCTAATGAGTATTTCAGCAACATCTGGCAAGCTTCAATCATAGTCTTTCTTGGTAAGTAGCAGATGTCTTTTTTTTCAATCTCTTTGGAAAACATAAATTTGTTGAAGTGGATATCAGTGCTCAAAGACTGAAAACCAAAGATACATGTGACCGCTTGAGTAAAAAACTCCAAAAATCTTACAACTACAGAGGAGAATGGGGTTGAATACTGGAAGTTTACTCATCTTCTGGAAAAACAAAGTCAGTTGTAGATTTTTTTTCTCATATTAAATAAATAAATTGTATATTTTTATAAGCAAAAATGTGGATTGAAGACTTACAGAAAAAATATTGCAATAAGATGCATAAATTCTGCTTAAGGCCTTCTAGCCTTCTTACACCAGTCACCTTAAGAATGTGAGCAGATGTTCAAATTTATTGCATCATGACTGCAACTTTTCCTTAAGTTGGTCTTCTCAAAAGAGAGAAATTAAAATGTACTAATTGTGTATGTGAAGGCCAAACCTCAAAATTCAATATGCCGGGAAGTCAAATAAGGTAGATTATAAAATATGTGTGTGAGAGCATCAGCTCAGTGAGAAGTTCAACACCACAGCCATTCCTTCGTTCATTCATTTGTTCATTCATTCATTCATTCATTCATTCACCTATGCAAAATTAAAAGCAGAAAATAAAGTCAGGACCACTTCATAAAGTCGGTAGGCTTGGGATTCTCAGAAAAGAATTACCCAGTGTAAATGGAGCAGCCGGTGCAAAACAGTGGGGTTCTGCTGGAACCTGGTACGGAACCTGGTACGGAACCTGGGTCTGCAGCGTGGTCTGGATAGGCTCCTTGGGAATCCTGAGGTACTACACCAAGTAATGTTGGCACAAGAACATTAAAACCTGTAGAGAACTTTTATACAAAGTTGTTTTGAGTCAAACAGAAGATATACCTGGAAGCTTAGCAGATTGAGATCAATGATTTGGAGAACAAGAATTTGCATTTTCTTTTATTCATTTAGATTAAGGAGGGATTTTTAAAACAATTGCATGAAGGTGGGAGAATGCAAGGCGAACATCAAGGATCATGTCACAGGGTAGATAAGATTGTGTTTCCTGCATGCTTGAGAAGGAGGGCCGGAAAGGTGCATTTCAAAGGTATGTTAACCTAGGTGCACTAAATAAATAGTGGACAGGGTTTGCTTAAGGCAAAGACAAGCCTTTTAGTAAAGAAGTCATAGGCCAGGGGTGTGACTACCCATCAGGATCTGCCCAGGTAGGAATTTATGATCAGGTCACCCTGTGAGGATATTCAGGATTTCAGAGGAAAGTGAGATTACTTTCCACAGAATTCATTTTTTTTTTAACTATAATTAATGGAACCATATCCAAAGAGAGAAAAAATTCATCCACATTGAGCTCCCTCCCCATTTTTTTCTACTTTAGTAACATTTTCTCCATATCATTTTATACTCAGTGATGAACTCATTTGTGTCATTGTTTGAAAAATATATCTAACTTTAAGTTTCAAATATAGAGTATAATATGAGATAATTTTATTTAAATAATATAAAATTGACATTTTATTTTATTGATTTTAAAAGATGATCTGTGTATATATTTTGGAACATACACAAAAATTTTTAGTCATTGAAGAGAAATATATTAAAGCATCAAAAGCATGTTACATTGAGGGAATATTAAAAAACAAATTAACAAAAAATTAACAAAATTCCTTTTTTTAAGAGAGGCATTAATATTTATTCCAAGGTAAAATATAAAAATGCATTTGCTTTTATTCAAATATTGGTTATTCTCTCCATCCCCCTCTTTTCTTTCCTTACTCTTGGCAGCATAAAAAACATCTAAACCTGTTAGACAATTTTTATAAGAGTTTATTTGAGCTGAACTGGCAACAGTTAATGTGAAGCAAGATCTCAAATGCTCCAGAGAGTAAATTTGCAGTTTCTTTTATACCTTTGAAATTAAGGAGGAAAGTAAGGGAAATTACACGAGGGTGGGAAAAAGCAAGATGAGGATTGGATTACAGCATAACTAACCAGAGTATGTGCTCTCTTGAGGGTGGTTATGTCTCAAAGGGGTCTGAAAAGGAGGATTATTCTAGCATTTCAAAGGTGGGTTAACTTAGATGCACAAAAACAATGAACAGGACTCACAAAGATAAACCTTTCACTAAAGAAGGTATATGCCTGGGCATGACCAGTTAGGGATTAATGATCAAATCTCCCTGTGAGGACATTCAATTTTATTACAGAACCTTTTTTTTTTTTTTCATCCACACCCTCCCTATGACTCTGTATGCTCAACTTATTTAATTCTAGAAATAGAAAACATATCTATAAAAGTATTTACTATACACAAGTTCAATAAAGTACTAATTGAAGGGATATGTGCGTAGGGCTAAGACTTTTTAGAATATTAGAAGTAAATTGGAACCTTGTTCAGAGTGAGCATCTGTAGTTCTAAGATATTGTATATTTACCTACAGTGTTTCCCTAAACTTATTTTAGTTTCTAAGAAAGTAAAAAATTCCTGAAGATAGGGCCTGGCTGGTTGGCTCAGCGGTAGAGCGTCGGCCTGGCGTGTGGGGGACCTGGGTTCGATTCCCAGCCAGGGCACATAGGAGAAGCGCCCATTTGCTTCTCCACCCCCTCCCCTTCCTTCCTCTCTGTCTCTCTCTTCCCCTCCCACAGCCAAGGCTCCATTGGAGCAAAGATGGCCCGGGCGCTGGGGATGGCTCCTTGGCCTCTGCCCCAGGCGCTAGAGTGGCTCTGGTCACGGCAGAGCGACGCCCCGGAGGGGCAGAGCATCGCCTCATGGTGGGCAGAGCATCGCCCCTGGTGGGCGTGCTGGGTGGATCCCGGTCGGGCGCATGTGGGAGTCTGTCTGACTGTCTCTCCCCGTTTCCAGCTTCAGAAAAATACAAAAAAAAAAAAAAAAAAAAAAAAAAAAATTCCTGAAGATAGGTCTTGTCATGAACAAATGAAGCTGTCTGAGCTTTCAGTGACAGTTTATACCCTACATAGCACAACCTAGCTTCTATTTTGTTTTCAAAATCATTCAAAAGCCTAGAAATATTTATTTTTTTGCTAAGGAAAAATTTATCCAATGGGAAATAGCAAGGCAATTATTTGTGTATTTCTGAAGTTTCTTGGTGGGAGAGCATAATTGGTGAAATTCCCTAGCTGTACTCTACTTGTTCTTTTCAGGAAACTGTCTAAGTAGCTAGTTGCTGATAGAACACATTTTGAGGGAAATTAATCTATTTTTTAAAGGATTTTATTGCTGGTAGTTCAACCTTATAACGTATTGTTGTTCTAAAACCACATGTTTGGAACAAAGTGTTAACCACTTTCCTCGATACTTTAATATTTTGGTTCTAACTCACTATGCTTTGATGAGAACACTGCAGACAGTAAAGTGAGTGAGAATATGTGTGTATTTCTGTTCTCTCAGACTTGACTGAGCATCTTTTGTATGACACCATACTAGGTACTGAAGATAGAGCAATACTTAGGAAAGGTGCAGGTAGGTCCTGCTCAAGATGCTCACTGTCAGAGACTGTGGTAGGCAGAGACTGCAAGCAAACTATCCTAGTTCAGTATGACAGAGCAAGCATAAGGGGGTTTTTGACTGTCAAAGATCTTCACATCCAGAAGGAGGTGATATGTTCAAACTGAGGCCTGAGGGTAAGTGGACCTGAGGTGGAGACACCTTAGGCATAGGTTCCTGGACTCTCATGGGGGTCTATGACTGGAGCACTATCAAGCACCAGGAGACCTGAACTGTGTAAGACCACACATATCTGGCTCTCCCTGAAGATGATGCTTTGTTCACTCTGAAGTTATGAGAGAAAAGGTCTAAGGATAGCCAACCCAGGAATGCAGTTTTTTCTCCTGAGATAGAGATAGCAAGTCTCATAAAAGGTTTAATTAACAGTTCCTAGACAATTTTTCATAGTTAATTTCACAGTTTTCTTCTTTAAAATTTTGACTTATTTATTTTAGAGAAAGAGAGAGGAACATCAATTTGTTGTTCTGCTTATTTTGTATTTAGGTGGATCCCTTGTATGTACCCTGACCAGGGATCAAACCCACAACCTTGCAATATGGGGATGATGCTCTAACCAATTGAGCTATGTGGTCAGGGCTAGTTTTAAAGTTTTCAAAGGCTCACCTCAGGTGGGATTTCTCATATTGAGTATGTAGAATATACTACATTTTATAATTTCTTTATCTTATCTAAATAAGAACAATGATGAGCAGCTCCTCCATAAATTCACAACTTTCTTGAAAGAAAAAATGGTGATAGTGTTGAATAGACCCATACTGGTCTATTAAGTTAAGGTCCCTGATGGCTGAAACATGGCTGACCAAATCCATTAAGATATATATATATATATAAAAAAACACCTAAAAAAGTATAATCAAGTGAAACCTTTTGGCCAGTTGGCTCAGTGGTAGAATGTTGGCCTGGCATGTGGAAGTCCCGGGTTTGATTCCTGGCCAGGGCACATAAGAGAGGCGTCCATCTGCTTCTCCACCCTTCCCCCTCTCCTTTCTTTCTATCTCAATCTTCTCCTCCCACAGCCAAGGTTTCCATTGGAGCAAAGTTGGCCCAGACATGGAGAATGGTTCCATGGCCTCTGCCTCAGGTGCTAGAATGGCTCTGATTGCAATGGGGCAATGGCCCTGATGGGCAGAGCATCACCCCCTGGTGGGCATGCTGGGTGGATCCTGGTTGGGTTCATGTGGAGTCTGTCTCTCTGCTTCCCTGCTTCTCACTTCTGAAAAATACAAACAAAACAAAACAAAACAAAACAAAACAAAAAAAAGGTGGGAAGTATTTTTTAAAAATTATTTTTCCATGTAATTTTCTTCTTGCAGCCTGAAATTGAACTGGTCTTTCTTGCCTTGTCCCCACTTCATGGTCTATATCCAGTGCCATGGCATCCATTGAGCAAATCAAGAAAGTCAGAACTGGCTGTGAGTTTTTAGTTTATGTGACTCAAAACTGCAAGGCCAGTGATGTTTTTCCTGGCCATACCTATTGATAGGTGTGGCCATACCTATTGTTCTTAAGGAATAGGGTGAATCCTGAATTATACTTGATATTCTAGTAGTTTTTCTTGTATGGTTCCTGCCATAGGTTTCCCAAAGTCATGTCATATTTCCAGTTGAATTAACAAGTAAACATTGTCATTATATTTTTTAAAGACTCTGAGAATAGGTACAGTGACATGTTAAATTGACATTATGTTAGGTGTGGTAACAGCTTTTATTTTCTTTAACAACAGTTTTACTGAGACATCATTCACATGCCCTATATTTCACCTATTTAAAGTATACAATTAAATGGTTCTTACTATATTCATGAAGTTGCAAATATAAAACCATCACCACAATTCCTTTTAGAACATATTCATCACTTTCTCCCAAATCTTTGTACCCGTTAGCATTTATTCTTATTTTCTTCCACCTACCCCTGCCCTTGACAACCACTAATCTACTTTCTGTCTCCACATGTTGGCCTATTCTGGACATTCATGTCAATGAAGTTATAGAAATGGATCTTGCCCTGGCCGGTTGGCTCAGTGGTAGAGCGTCGGCCTGGCGTGCGGAAGTCCTGGGTTTGATTCCCGGCCAGGGCACACAGGAGAGGCGCCCATCTGCTTCTCCACCCCTCCCCCTCTCCTTCCTCTCTGTCTCTCTCTTCCCCTCCCGCAGCCGAGGCTCCATTGGAGCAAAAGATGGCCCGGGCACTGGGGTTGGCTCCTTGGCCTCTGCCCCAGGCTCTAGAGTGGCTCTGGTCGTGACAGAGCGACGCCCCGGATGGGCAGAGCATCGCCCCCTGGTGGGCGTGCCGGGTGGATCCCGGTGGGCGCATGCAGGAGTTTGTCTGACTGCCTCCCCCTTTTCAGCTTCAGAAAAATACAAAAAAAAAAAAAAAAAAAAAAGAAATGGATCTTTCATGATTGATTTATTTACTTAGGATACTATTCTCAAGGTTTATCCATGTTGTACTATATATCATAACTTTATTACTTTTTACGGCCACAAAATATTCCAGTATATTAAAAACACCACATTTTACTTATCCATTCATCAGCTGATGGACATTTAGGTTCATTTTATTCTTTGGTTATGAATAATACTTCCATAAATATTCACATGAAAGATTTTGTGTGTTTTCATTTCTCTTGTGTATGTACCTATGAATATTGTTGTGCCATATGGTAACTCTCTCTTTATATGGATATATATACAAAACTTTTACAAAACTTCCAGGCTGTTTTTTTTTTTTAATTTTAATTTTAATTTTAATTTTAATTTTTAATTTTTTATTTTTTTTATTGTATTTATTTTTAATGGGGTGACATCAGTAAATCAAGATACATACATTCAAAGATAATATGTCCGGGTTATCTTAAAGTTCAATTATGTTGCATACCCATCACCCAAAGTCAGATTGTCCTGTCACCCTTTATCTAGTTCTCTTTGTGCCCCTCCCCCTCCCCCTTCCCTCTCCCTCTCCCCCCTTCCCCCGTAACCACCACACTCTTATCAATGTCTCTTGGTCTCACTTTTATGTCCCATCTACGTATGGAAAAATGCAGTTCCTGTTTTTTTCTGATTTACTTATTTCACTCCGTATAATGTTGTCAAGATCCCACCATTTTGCTATAAATGATCCGATGTCATCATTTCTTATGGCTGAGTAGTATTCCATAGTGTATATGTGCCACATCTTCTTTATCCAGTCATCTATTGATGGGCTTTTTGGTTGTTTCCATGTCCTGGCCACTGTGAACAATGCTGCAATGAACATGGGGCTGCATGTGTCTTTACAAGTCAATGTTTCTGAGTTTTTGGGGTATATACCCAGTAGAGGGATTGCTGGGTCATAAGGTAGTTCTATTTTCAGTTTTTTGAGGAACCACCATACTTTCTTCCATAATGGTTGTACTACTTTACATTCCCACCAACAGTGGATGAGGGTTCCTTTTTCTCCACAACCTCTCCAACATTTGCTATTACCTGTCTTGTTAATCATAGCTAGTCTAACAGGTGTGAGGTGGTATCTCATTGCAGTTTTGATTTGCATTTCTCTAATAACTAAAGAAGATGAGCATCTTTTCATATATCTGTTGGCCATTTGTATTTCTTCCTGGGAGAAGTGTCTGTTCATATCCTCTTCCCATTTTTTTATTGGATTGTTTGTTTGTTTGTTGTTGAGTTTTATGAGTTCTTTGTATATTTTGGATATTAGGGCCTTATCTGAGCAGGTGTTTAAAAATATCATTTCCCAATTAGTTGGCTGTCTGTTTATCTTGTTATCAATTTCTCTTGCTGAGCAAAAACTTCTTAGTCTGATGTAGTCCCATTCATTAATTTTTGCTTTCACTTCTCTTGCCATTGGAGTCAAATTCATAAAATGCTCTTTAAAGCCCAGGTCCATGAGTTTGGTACCTATGTCTTCTTCTATGTACTTTATTGTTTCAGGTCTTATGTTTAGATCTTTGATCCATTTTGAGTTAATTTTAATACAGGGGGACAAACTGTAGTCCAGCTTCATTCTTTTGCATGTGGCTTTCCAGTTTTCCCAGCACCATTTGTTGAAGAGGCTTTCTTTTCTCCATTGAGTGTTGTTGGCCCCTTTATCAAAAATTATTTGACTATATATATGTGGTTTTATTTCTGGGCTTTCTATTCTGTTCCATTGGTCTGAGTGTCTATTTTTCTGCCAATACCATGTTGTTTTGATTGTCGTGGCCCTATAATAGAGTTTGAAGTTGGGTATTGTAATGCCCCCAGCTTCATTCCTTTTTTTTAGGATTGCTTTGGCTATTCGGGGCTTTTTATAATTCCATATAAATCTGATTATTTTTTGCTCCATTTCTTTAAAAAATGTCATTGGAATTTTGATGGGAATTGCATTAAATTTGTATATAGCTTTGGGTAATATGGCCATCTTGATTATATTTATTCTACCTAACCAAGAACAAGGTATATTCTTCCATCTCATAATGTCTTTTTTGATTTCCCTTAACAATGGTTTATAGTTTTCATTATATAAGTCCTTTACATTCTTTGTTATATTTATTCCTAGGTATTTTATTTTTTTTGTTGCAATCGTGAAGGGGATTATTCTTTTGAGTTCATTCTCAGTTGTTTCATTGTTGGCATATAGAAAGGCTATTGACTTCTGTATGTTAATTTTGTATCCTGCGACCTTACTGTATTGGCTTATTTTTTCTAGAAGTCTTTTTGTGGATTCTTTGGGGTTTTCGATGTATAGGATCATATCATCTGCAAAAAGTGATACCTTTACTTCTTCTTTTCCGATATGGATGCCTTTTATTTCTTTGTCTTGTCTGATTGCTGTGGCAAGAACCTCTAGTACCACATTAAATAAGAGTGGACAACCCTGTCTTGTTCCTGATTTAAGGGGGAAAGCCTTCAGTTTTGTGCCATTTAGTATGATGTTAGCTGATGGTTTATCATATATGGCCTTTATCATGTTGAGATATTTTCCTTCTATACCCATTTTGTTGAGAGTCTTAAACATAAAATTGTGTTGTATTTTATCAAAAGCCTTTTCTGCATCTATTGATAATATCATGTGGTTCTTGTTCTTTGTTTTGTTGATATGATGTATTACGTTAACCGTTTTACGTATGTTGAACCATCCTTGAGATTCTGGGATGAATCCCACTTGATCATGATGTATTATTTTTTTAATACGTTGTTGTATTCGATTTGCTAGTATTTTGTTTAGTATTTTAGCATCTGTATTCATTAGAGATATTGGTCTGTAGTTTTCTTTTTTTGTGCCATCCTTGCCTGGTTTTGGTATAAGGGTTATGTTGGCCTCATAAAATGTGTTTGAAAGTATTGCTTCTTCAATTTTTTGGAAGACTTTGAGTAGAATAGGAACCAATTCTTCTTTGGAGGTTTGATAAAATTCGCTGGTATAGCCGTCTGGGCCTGGACTTTTATTTTGGGGAGGTTTTTAATGGTTTTTTCTATTTCTTCTCTACTAATAGGTCTGTTTAGGCTTTCTGCTTCTTCTTGACTCAGTCTAGGAAGGTTGTATTGTTCTAGGAATTTATCCATTTCTTCTAGGTTGTTGAATTTAGTGGCATAAAGTTTTTCATAGTATTCTACCATAATTCTTTGTATATCTACGATGTCCGTGGTGATTTCTCCTCTTTCATTTTGGATTTTGTTTATATGAGTTCTTTCTCTTTTTTCCTTGGTAAGTCTTGCCAAGGGTTTGTCAATTTTGTTGATTTTTTCAAAGAACCAGCTCCTTGTTCTATTAATTTTTTTCTATAGTTTTTCTGTTCTCTATTTCATTTATTTCTGCTCTGATTTTTATTATCTCCTTTCTTCGGCTGGTTTTGGGTTGTCTTTGTTCTTCATTTTCTAGTTCCTTAAGGTGTGAAGTTAAGTGGTTCACTTGGGCTCTCTCTTGTTTGTTCATATATGCCTGAAGTGATATGAACTTCCCTCTTATCACTGCTTTTGCTGCATCCCATAGATTCTGATATGTCGTATTATCATTTTCATTTCTCTGTATATATCTTTTGATCTCTGCACTTATTTCTTCTTTGACCCATTCATTCTTTAAAAGTATGTTGTTTAGTTTCCACATTTTTGTGGGATTTTTTCCCTCTTTTTTGCTGTTGAATTCTAGTTTCAAGGCTTTATGATCAGAAAATATGCTTGGTCATAAGGTAGTTCTATTTTCAGTTTTTTGAGGAACCACCATACTTTCTTCCATAATGGTTGTACTACTTTACATTCCCACCAACAGATATCCCCAAAACTCAGAAACATTGATACGTAAAGACACATGCAGCCTCATGTTTATTGCAGCATTGTTCACAGTGGCCAGGACATGGAAACAACCAAAAAGCCCATCAATAGATGACTGGATAAAGAAGATGTGGCACATATACACTATGGAATACTACTCAGCCATAAGAAATGATGACATCGGAACATTTACAGCAAAATGGTGGGATCTTGATAACATGATACGAAGCGAAATAAGTAAATCAGAAAAAAACAGGAACTGTATTATTCCATACGTAGGTGGGACATAATAGTGAAACTAAGAGACATTGATAAGAGTGTGGTGGTTACGGGGGGGAGGGGGGAATGGGGGAGGGAAAGGGGGAGGGGAGGGGCACTGAGAGAACAAGATAGAGGGTGACGTAGGACAATCTGACTTTGGGTGGTGGGTATGCAACATAATTGAATGACAAGATAACCTGGACTTGTTATCTTTGAATATATGTATCCTGATTTATTGATGTCACCCCATTAAAAAAATAAAATTATAAAAAAAAAAAAAAAAAAAAAAAAGAAAATATGCTTCGTACAACTTCAATTTTTCTGAATTTGCTGATGTTGTTTTTGTGGCCCAGCATATGGTCAATTCTTGAGAATGATCCATGTACATTGGAGAAAAATGTATACTCAGTCACTTTGGGATGAAAAGTCCTGTAGATGTCTATCATATCCAGGTGCTCTAGTGTTTTGTTTAAGGCCACTATGTCTTTGTTGATTCTCTGTTTGGATGACCGATCTAGAGCCGTCAGCGGTGTATTGAGGTCTCCAAGTATGATTGTATTTTTGTCAGTTTTTGTTTTAAGGTCAATAAGTAGCTGTCTTATATATTTTGGTGCTCCTTGGTTTGGTGCATATATATTAAGAATTGTTATGTCTTCTTGATTCAGTGTCCCCTTAGCCATTATGAAATGGCCATTTTTGTCTCTGAGTACTTTTCCTGTCTTGTAGTCAGCATTATCCGATATGAGTATTGCTACACCTGCTTTTTTTTGGATGTTATTTGCTTGGAGTATTGTTTTCCAGCCTTTCACTTTGAATTTGTTTTTATCCTTGTTACTTAGATGGGTTTATTGTAGGCAGCATACAGTTGGATTTTCTTTTTTGATCCATTCGGCTACTCTGTGCCTTTTTATTGGTGAGTTTAATCCATTTACATTTAGTGTAATTATTGACACTTGTGAGTTCCTCATTGCCATTTTATAGATTGCTTTCTGTTAGTTTTGTGCCTTGTTTGATTCTTCTCTTTCGTTTTTCTATCTTTTGTTTTTATTTGGTTGTGTTCCATACATCTTTCCTCTGTTGCTATCTTTTTTAAATCATGTGCTTCTGTGGTGGTTTTTTCAATGGTGGTTACCATTAAGTAATGAAAAGGGTTCCTACCCTGTTCATTGTAGTGCACTATTTTGTGAGTACTTTTGCCCTCCATCGCCCTTTGCTACTGTTAATCTTCATCCTCTCCCCCCCCCCTTTCTTATTGTTGTCACAGTTTCAAGTTGGTTTTGTTATGATCTTCTTGGAGCTTTTACTTGTGGCTTTGTTGTTGTTGTTTTTTTGTTCTTTGTATCTGATTGGAAAACCCCCTTTAGTATTTTCTGGAGTGGCGGTTTTCTGGTGATAAATTCTCTCATCTTTTCTGTATCTTTGAATGTTTTTATTTCTCCTTCATATTTGAATGTTAGCTTTGATGGGTATAGTATTCGTGGCTGAAAGTTCCTCTCTTTCAAGACTTTAAATATTGGGGTCCACTCTCTTCTAGCTTGTAGAGTTTCTGTTGAGAAATCTGATGATAATCTAATGGGCCTTCCTTTATATGTTGTATTCTTCTTTTCCCTGGCTGCCTTGAGAATTTTTTCTTTGCAGTTAGTTTGTGCCAATTTTATTATGATGTGCCTTGAAGTAGGTTTGTTGGGGTTAAGAAAACTTGGAGTTCTGTTTGCTTCTAGAATTTGAGGTTTTAGTTCTTTCCAGAGGCTTGGGAAGTTCTCATCTATTATTTGTTTGAGTATGTTCTCCATTCCATTTTCTCTCTCTTCTCCCTCTGATATACCTATTATTCTTATGTTATTCTTTTTGATGGAGTCAGATAATTCCTGTAGGGCTATTTCATTTTTTAAAATTTTTGAATCTCTTTCTTCTTCTCTTTGTTGAGCCTCAAGTTGCTTGTCTTCTATTTCGCTGATCCTCTCTTCTATTTGGCCTGTTCTATTAGCTAAGCTTGTTACCTCATTTTTCAGCTCATGAATTGAGTTTTTCATCTCTGTTTGATTTGTTTTTATAGTTTGAATTTCCTTGGAGATATACTCTTTGTGTTCATCAAGTTGTTTTCTGAGCTCCCTAAATTGCCTTTCTGTGTTTTCTTGTATATCTCTGAGTAGTTTTAGAATTTCTATTTTAAATTCTCTGTCGTTTAACTCCAAGGTTTCCAATATCTTAAATTTTTTCTCCATAGATTTTTCCTCATCTCTCTGTGTTACCTCTCTTTCTTTTGTATCCATGATATTCAATTTTCTCTTCTTTAATGGCATCTGAGGGTGGTTTTCTTGATAGTATTAATGAGATTTTATAAGGAATAAAAGGATAAAAAAATAAAAATAAAAATAAAAAATTGCACGTTTTTTTTTTAAAAAAATTAATCATTAAATAAAGAAAAATAAAATAAGATAAAAATTTGAGGAAAAAAAGGGAATAATTCCTTCCCCTTCTTTTTTCCTCTCCTCTCCTCTCCCCTCTTTTTTGAGAAAATCTTGTGATGAACTGTGCATTATATTGTACTAAATAGAACAAACAATACCTGTAGTGTAGGGCCTGAATTGGGGAGAAGTAATATAGGGGTAAAGGAAAAAGAAAAAAAAGAGAAAAAAAATAAAAGAAAAAAATATTTATATATAAAAAAGGGTGGAGCAGTATAGACCCACAAAAAGCAAATTAGGAAAAAATTTGGGTCAAGAATAAAATGTTTTGCTTTTAGGTGTTGGCTGACTCAGAGTTATGATGAGAGGAATAAGAGGGAAACAGGAAAAAGGGGTGGAAAATTAAAAAATTACTATTGTATTTAGTGGAACAAGAACTAGATAAAATGGAGAGCCAGGGATGGGAGCACTGCTAATGTGTTAAAAAGGTGAAGTAAAAACCCTCCAAAATGCCACAAACTTAAATTTGAGTCCCAGATAAGATAATTTGTTCATTATTGAAGTTTGAATGAGAGAAGACGTAAAGGAGAGAGGAAGAGACTAATATAGAGGGAGAAAAGAGAGAGAGAGAGAGAGAAAAGATGGAACCACTTAAAGAAGAAAAAAGAAAAAGGAGGAGAGAGAAAGAGAGAGTTAGGGGTTTTGGATTGCAACCCTCAAAGAGAGAAAGGCGGAGGAAAGAAAAGATAATGGGAGATGTAACACTTATGGGTAGTGTAGTTCAAAGAGAGGCGAGAGTAAGACTGAGAGAGAATTAAATGACCAAATTGGAGTAGAAAAAAAAGAGTCAAGAATGAAGAAAAGAGACACAGACGAACAAATATAATAAAATGGGATAGGTTATAAAATCTGCAGATTATTCTTGATTTTGAGAGGTTGTCTTCTTGCTTTTTCTTTTTTGTCTTTCTGGTCGGTGACTTTGTACCCCGGGTTCTGCCCCTGTGGCACGTTCTGGAAGAGGTTTGCAGTTGATAATTCTCTATGGCAATGTCATGTATTGGGCTTCAGTCTCGTTGGCAGTCGAGGTTCATTAGTGTTTATAGGCTCCAACAGTGAGAGGATCTCTCACTGTGAGAGTGTTCCTGGAGCCGCTCTCCTAGTCTTTCCTTCCACAATTAGAAGCCTGATAATCCAGCTATGGGGTTGCTGCTGCCTCTGCCTAGATAGTAAGAGTCTCAAAGAGCTGGCAACTCCCCACTCTATTCCCACTCAGTACAGGGCTTTGAGTAAGGCTCAGTTAGTCAGACCTGCCAGCATAATCAGGCGTGGCTTCCTCTCACTCAAAGACCTCTGGCTCTGCCCCTCTGTGGGATAACTTGAGTGCCCACTCCTGAGGCATTCGGAGGAATCTCTAGCCCACTCTCCGTGCACACCCACCAGGATGTCAGACCAGACAGGTCACACTTCGAATGAAATCCCTACCCACATGGAAAAGATCGAGCTTTGGAATTGGCTTTCGCTCTATCCTCGTGGGGCTTTCCCAAGGGGCTAGGGCTGCCTGAGATTCCGCTCCTGGCCCGCTCACAGACCTGCTCCTCTGTGGGAAAAACACGGGCGCCCACCTCTGAGGAATTCGGAGGAATCTCCTGTCCACTCTTCCTGCGTGTGCACTGACCAGATTATGAGGCTCAGGCGGGACGCCTCTCACTCCGAGAAAGCCCTCTGCCCACACGGAAAAGTTACTGGGTTGGAATTGGCTTTCGCTCTGTCCCCATGCGGCTTTCCCAGGGTGCTGGGGCTTCCGCTCCTGGCCCGCTCACAGGCCTCTGACTCTGCTCCTCTGAGGGAAAACACGGGCGCCCACCCCTGAGGAGTTCGGAGGAATCTCCTGCCCACTCTGCGTGCGTGCGCAAAGACCAGATTATGAGGCTCAGGCGGGACGCCTCTCGCTCCGCGAAAGTCCTCCTCTCGCACAGAAAAGTTCCGCCGTTGGAGTTGGCTCCAGCTCCCTCCCCGTGCCCAGTCCCCTCAGGGCGCTGGGGCTCCTAGGAGATGCTGCTTTTTGCCCACACAGAGGCCTCTGACTTTGCTTCTCTGTGGGTTAGCACGGGCGGCGCCCACCCCTGAAGTGTTCGTAGGAATCTCTTGGCCACTAACCACGCCAACCAGGAGATGCGGAAAATGGCTGCCCCACTTGTCTTTCTTTGTCTGGGTTTGGCGCGCGTGTTAGCTTGAATTGCCCAGGTTTTTCCATGGCTTGGATCTCTGTGCCACAGCCTGGTTTGGCTGTTTGTACCGCAGCCTGGAACTATTCACTCCCTATGCCCGCTAGTTTCTATATTCTCAGTTCTCAGTGAAAGCCATCCTGTTTGGATCAGAGAGGAAGGTGGAGCATTTCTTACTTCTTATTTCCCCCAGAGTTTGACCATATATTTAGCTAGTCTTTCACTCGATCCTACCTTCGGATGTGTTGTGAAGCATCTGAAGACTCCAAGGATAGGTTTTTCTGTTTCTGGTTGAAGAACTTGTTGAGTTTATGGGGAGATTTTCGGTATCGCTTCCTACCGCGCCATCACTGTGTCCCAGGCTGTTTTTAAAACAGATACAACATTTTACATTACCACCACCAATGTACAAGGGTTCCAACTTCTTCACATCTTTGTCAACACTTATTATTGTCTGTCTTTCTGATTATATCCATCCTACTGAATGTGAAGTGATACCTTATGATGGTTTTGGTTTGCATTTGCCTGATGGCTAATGATGAACATATTTTCATGTGTTTATCTACCATTTTTTATATCTCTGGAGAAATTTTTTTTTAATTTTTTGACACAGAGAGAGAGAAAGTCAGAGAGAGGGATAGATAGGGACAGACAGACAGGAAGGAAGAGAGATGAGAAGCATCAATTCTTCATTGTGGCTCCTTACTTTTACTGATTGCTTTTTCATATGTGCTTTGACTAGGGTTCTACATTTTCTTCAACTCTGTGGGTGTCTTTTGAAACACAAAAGTTCTTAAACTTTATCAAGTATAATTTATGTATTTTTCCTCTTGTTGCTTCAGGACACAGCTTTTTGATCCCAAAGAAGTAAATATTTTTGAATACCACTTACTTCTAGAGAAATGATGGTAATATTTTAAAAATATGTTGAATATTAAAACACTTTTTAAGGTTTTAGCTTAGAGGTAAAGGATTATTGTCATTTAAAAACAGAATATTCATTACATAGCAAAAAATGCTAGCCCTCTTTCTATTAAATATTAGTCTCACTTTTATTGAAAGGATCTTTTATAAAATATTTTATGGTAATGCATGAGCATGCATGTTAAGATATTTTTGTCAAATTATTTGTGCAGGAAAAATAGTGGCTTTGGTATACATCATTAAGTAAAGTTATGGTTTCTTTCTATTAATTTTGTCTGCTCCTTAGAGAGTAGAGCCATGATCCTGTGACTGGGGAAGAAAGCTTTCTTGGGGTATTATGTGACTTTAGTAATAAGCATTCAGGAAGTCAGCTTTTTACAATTTTTTTCTGAATTGACTAATGTAAGCAAAATGAAGCAAACTTTGAAAACTTTTGGAAGAAAAAAACCTTTGTACCATCAAATGCTCTCCTGACAGAGCTGGCCTAAGAGGCCTGCTCTGTGGTAAAGGCTCAGGTGTGCCTGGGACTCTGGGATCTGTTTGTACTTCAGCAAAACCAAAGGTACTGTGGTTTGGTACATGGGATAATAACTGATGCTGTAGAACAACTAGACCAGCTCAAAGTTTCTAGAGGCACTAGTGTCAGATAATTTTAAATGGGCTTGTTTATTACAATTAAAAAGTTAAAAAAATTAATGAACAAGTTCAAATTCATGAGTGAAGTTTCTGTCCCATCCATCCATTATGGACTGAATTTTGTCCCCTCTACATTCACATATTGAAGTTCTAAACCCTGGTACCTCAGAATGTGACTATTTGGAGATAAGGTCTATAAAGAGGTAATTAAGTTAAAATGAGGTAATTGGAATGATTCCCAATTCAATCTGATTTATGTTTTTATAAGGAGAGGAAATTAGGTCACCAACATGCACAAAGACATGACCATGTGAAAATAGAAGAAGAAAATGCCCATTTATAAGCCAAGGAGGGAAACAGCAGAAGAAACCAACAATGATCTCCAACTTCTAGCCTCCAGAATGGTGAGAAAATACATTTCTATAGTCTAAGTTCTCCCTTCTGCCCTGCTCCTGTCACTGGTGCTTGTTATGGTACCACTAGCAAACCAGTATACCATCTATTTTCACCAACCTTTGGGAAAAGTATGTATTTTTTCCCCTTAGATTTTAGAAAAATGTAACAATAAGAAGAATGCAAATCACTGTATAGAAGTGATCCTTACCAATTGCTTTAAGCAAAGATGTTTATCTTTTTAGCTGACATTTGTAAATCATTTATAAAGTTCTTTTTTTTTATTTTTAATTTTCACAGTTGATCATTAAAAGAAGCAAGTGAGGGCCCTGGCCGGTTGGCTCAGTGGTGGAGCGTCGACCTGGCGTGCGGGGGACCCGGGTTCGATTCCCGGCCAGGGCGCATAGGAGGGGCGCCCATTTGCTTCTCCACCCCCCACCCCCCTCCTTCCTCTCTGTCTCTCTCTTCCCCTCCCGCAGCCGAGGCTCCATTGGAGCAAAGATGGCCTGGGCGCTGGGGATGGCTCCTTGGCCTCTGCCCCAGGCGCTAGAGTGGCTCTGGTCGCAGCAGAGCGACGCCACAGGGGGGCAGGGTATCGCCCCCTGGTGGGCAGAGCGTCGCCCCCTGGTGGGCCTGCCGGGTGGATCCCAGTCGGGCGCATGCGGGAGTCTGTCTGGCTATCTCTCCCCGTTTCCAGCTTCAGAAAAATGCAAAAAAAATAAAAAATAAAAAAAATAAAAGAAGCAAGTGAGGTAGGTAATCGTATTGTTAGCCACAGTTTACAGAGGAGAAAGTTGAGCAACTTTCCTAAGAAATTCAGCCAATAAGGAGCAGGGAGATAGCACCCGTTTGTTGACCTTGAATCCCTTTCTCCCTCAGGTCAAAACTATATTCCTGAAACTAATAGCTGGTTATGTTTCTGGGAAAGGAACTGCATGTTGAAATGATGTAAGTCTAATTTATATTATATGTATATAGATTTTAAAATATTTATATTATAATAGAGGTTATAATGTGAACTAAGTGCTTGATTTTCACATTATTATATAAAGAACAGAAGTATCATGTGATTGTGTAAGTTATGCATCTCTGTAGTATAAAGTGAAAATGAAGGTATGATATGTGCTTTTACAAAACTTGATTTAGTTTTTAACATAATTCCCAGGAGAGGGCCTGTGCAGAATAGGATAAAGAGCTAAAGGTTTTGTGGAAACAGCTGGAGATTCCTTACTTTCAGAGGATTTTCCCAAAGATGAGAGCTGGAGTGACCCAAGAGAGCGATGCTGCAAGGGTAGAAAAGATCATCTGACATCTGGCACTGGGACATTGTGTCTTCTTATGATGGTTTGTCAGGAAGCAGGTTTGCTGGCTGGGGTGTCTCTGCAGGCTGTTGTGACACTGTGGATAGAACCAGAGCTTGGGAATCTTTTGTGAACTCACATGAGGGAAGCCTTCTCTGTCCTTGGCTGTCAGGTTTAGCCACAGGGTCAGCAGCAGACCTAGACCATTTGTTTTGGAATGCTGTTTCTTCCCTATGGAAAACCATGCCCTACCACTTCAGCCCCAAATGGCAGGAGTCAATACCAGGAAGGAGCCATGTGTGCAGTGAGGTCCCTCTGAGTGTGGATGAAGCATCTAACTCCAACTCCAAACCATAGCCTCGCTGGAAAGCCTGCTCCTGCTTTGTGAAAAGGCTAGGAAATAGGTTTAAACAGGGGAACTGCTTTTCTGCAGCCTCAACCCATTTATGCCAGAGGTTGAAAATTTTTAAATTCAGTTCTTCAAAAAGTTTCTGAAAACTCACATCACTTTTTGACAAGCTCCCAGCACACCAGCATCTGCAGCAGCGACTACCTCTGTGCATCACCTGATAACATGTTCCTTCAGGAGGCAGACGTGTGAACAGTCAGACCTTGGTGATGACCTTGAGCAGTAGGACATAAAATTCTCACATCTTACTGTTCCAATAATGGGACACAAGGCATGAATGGGTTAATGCGAATGATCCTACCCATGGCTGCCCAGTTTTCTGGTGACTAACAATAGTGAGCTTGTTTTCCCTATTTCAGGCCATCTTGCTCAAGCTGGAGATGAAATTGAGAACATTTCTGTGGGGGAATTTTTGGCCTTCTGTGCCTCCTACTAGTGAAGCAAAAAGAATTTTTTTTTTAAAAAAAGAGAGCCCTTGTCCTGGGCCTGCAGCTAGAAGGTAGGATGGCTATTGTTATTTTTAGGTCAATGCATATGTAGTTGTATGTGTAGACCATGGCCCATGTTGGGACCTGCAGATGGCTTCTCATTACGGTGAGCAAAGCTTTTCCATGGAGGTCCAACCATTCCTCTGGACCTTCTAAAGAGGAATCTAACTTTGATGTCCATCCATTTATACAATGTGATCAAACTGAGAAGTGATTTGTCATGTCGCCTTTTCTGTGTCCTGATGAGAACTCATAATAGCCAAGCTAGAGGAGAAATTTAGGCTTTGTGACAAGAGCTCACTCAGGCATGGTCTTCACTATCTTTTTATTTAATTTAAAATAAGCAAAACCAAAAAACAAACCAATAAACAAAATCTCCAAAAAAATAGTATGAACTAATTTAAGGCTACTTGGTCTTTTTTCTAAGTTTTTCTCTCTTCTCCTCTTTTATATGCTGTGTTTGTTTGTCATCTGTCTTTCTTCTGTCTAAATTTGAGAGGGAACCAGAGAGGCACATTTCAGTGGGAAACCTTGTCTCTTGTTTGCTGTGAAACCTCATTATTGCATTGGCTTTTTGACAAATCTTTGGACCTGAGACAAGTGATCCAGTTGTATCCTACTTTCTATAGTCCTGATAAAAAAAGAAGGTGGATCTTAAAAAAAGAAGGAATTACAGGAATTCCCAAAGTTGTGAGATTTTTCAATTCCCCTCTAGTTTCTCTGTGGAAAATGAGACCAAAATACCCCTGACAGATGAACATCGATTGTTTTTTCCTCAAAGTTCTCTAGAGAAGGTGACCTCCTCCAGCAACATCCTTTTTTTTCTTGAGATTCAGATTTAGTAGGTTTCTGTTTGCTTTTTTAATGAGAATAATCCTGGATTAAGTATCATGCTAAATTGAGTTTCTAATCTAATGTTAGTCAACCTGATTGGTGTTTACATCTTACAGTCTTTCTCTCACCTACGTAAGATGTTTTACGAAACAAATACTTAAACAGCTTGAAAGTTTAGTTAAAGGCTGATTTTAGTCTTTTTGGTTTAATAATTTGAATGCCAGTGAGATTGTCTTTTCCCTGTACCTTATTCTCAGTGGATAACTGTAAAGCCAGTAGCCACGGCCACCATCACAGCTGCCTGGCCCATGCAGGTTCGCATTAGATTTGGACAATCGGTCAAGAAACAACAGAGCCAAGAACTGGTGGGCCATTACCATTAATCCTAGCTTGCACCCAGAGGGTGAGAAATACACACAGTGGGAAAACACTTCCCTTTCCATTCAGGGCTCCCAAAGCCACTGATTTATCCAAGTTTCCTAGAATCAAAGGTTTCTAACTCACTAGCCTTATTCACCTCTGTTCCCCATCTCCTTCTCTCTGCACAAACTCTGCACAAACTGGCTTCTCCTTCAGCACTCTGCCATCTTGGCTGCTTCTCCTCTCCTCCACGTGGCTTTACTCTTCTCTCCAGCATGGGCTCCTCCTAGAACATAATCACTCTTCTCTGGAACAACATGATCTCTCCTTTTAAAACTTTTTGTACAAAAGCCCTCCCCCAACACACATTAACATAATCATGCCCATCCCAAGCAAGAAGGGCAACTGATATCATCACCTGGGCAATGGGCTTCCATGTGGGCAGTGCCATCTTTAACAAAGTGAGCATAATATATTTTATTTGCCCAACAATAACCCAGTACCTTTAATGTCAGAAACTGTAATAGGCTCATAGTCTAAGACAAGATTCTTATGAGAAAACGTGCAGTAAAAACAGGAAATGGGACCTTGGGAGTCCGTGTCTCTTGGGAGACACGAACTCAGTGGAAACTATGGGATGGCTCCACTCTTTTTCAAAAATTTTCATTTGACTTTTTTCTTTGATGATCTTTCTTTCTCCTAACACTTCTACCCACACTGATCCTCTTCTAGGGATGGGAAACAGGATATTTTCACAAAATATTTGCTCTTTGAGGAGTTCTTTCTCTAGCGAAACTCCCATTTTCCACTCTAGCTACTCAGGTATCCTGTAAACTTCCTAGAGGAGTATCTCTGGTTAGCTGCTGAGCCATCCCTACTCATTTTATACAAAGGGGAGGATAAAGAACCCCTTTCATCTATCTAAAGTTTTAAATTGCTTTTTAAATATCACAACATAAAGTATTAAACACTTGAAATATCAATTGTCCTTTTTAATGTCAAGAAGAGTGCTCACGTGGAAACTGAGCTCTGTATGTTTATGGTCTTACCCTGCCCACTAAAACATGCTGCTGGTCAACACTTGAAATTCAGCACTGAGTTTTCAGAGAATTTCCAAACTCTTTCCTGAAGGAAGTTATCATCACTTTTAGGTTGATGGGAAAACTAAAGCAAATGGAGGTAAACTTTCTTACAGCTCAGCAATATTTTTGTCTTGTTCATGTGCTCCATGCCTACTTGATAATTGGAAAAGAGCTATATGAAAACCAATGCAGCCTGACCAGGTGGTGGTGCAGTGAATAAAGCGTTGGACTGGGATGCCGAGGACCCAGGTTCGAGACCCTGAGGTTGCCAGCTTGAGCACGGGCTCATCAGGCTTGAGCAAAAAGCTCACCAGCTCGGACCCAAGGTCGCTGGCTCAAGCAAGGGGTTATTCAGTCTGCTGTAGCCCCATGGTCAAGACACATATGAGAAAGCAATCAATGAACAACTAAGATGTCGCAACAAAAAACTGATGATTGATGCTTCTCATCTCTCCGTTCCTGTCTGTCTGTCTCTATCTATCCCTCTCTCTGACTCTCTCTCTGTCCCTGTAAAAAAAAAAAAAGAAAACTAACGCACATCTTAGCACTGTCCACCAATCCAAACTCAGATCTAATCACCCTGTAATAATGTGATTGCTGGTATTCATGTGTAGTTGAATTATATGTTCAGGTTTGCTCAACTACATAAATTGGTTGGCCATGGAACAAGATATTGCTCTTGCTAATTTGATTTAGGATTATAACTGAATTTAGAACTCCCAGATTATTGCTGTAAGAATATAACCAATGGTTATGAGTGACTTTATTACTTGTAAAGCAGTATCAGTTGAACTATAAACGTAGAGCAACTAAGTCTGAGTGCCATTTCCACAGGCAAGAGATAAGCTATGAAGAAACACTTGCTGAAAGAATGTTCTCAAAAGCAAATTCCATCTCTCCTCTTCTCTTTTCCTTTATGCTTTTCCTTACCCAAGGAACCCAAGCTCCAAAAGAGAGAGAGAGAAAGAAAAGGCAGTATCTCAAAGTATACTGACTGTGCAGTATTACAAAAGTGAAAATGTTTTATTTTACACTGAAAAATATATACATTAAAAAACTTTTAGAACAATAGAAGGTTTATATAGAAGTTGATTTAAATACAATATTTTTTTCTCTAAACTAAGGAGACTGTAGAAAAAGGGTTTCTTGACTTTTCCAGAGAAACTGTTCTACTCATCATAGCAGATGCCCTTTCTGACCCAAGTCTTTTCTTCCAGAAGAAGGGGTGTCTCATATGATATAACTTGTAGAATTGGTATGGGGAGGCTCATCACATTGCAGAGATGTCCAGGATAGTTGTGAAGTGTCCTTCAGACAACCAGGTCAACCCTCAGCATGTGTGAAATTATAGTTATCACAATAGGATCTGCTTTCATGACCTGGTAAAGTAGGATTGGAAAAAAAAATACTGTATTCAAGGGTTCACCTTAGGTAATCATGGGGTCTTAAACATGGGACAAAATTTAGACCACAAATTTTTAAAACATTATCTTCCCCTAAGGAAGTCATTTAGATGTAAGATGACCAACTGTGCCAGTTTGCTCAACTGAGGGATTTCCAAGGGATGAGGGACATCTAGTGCTAAATAAAACAGGAACAGTTACAGGCATACTGAAATGACTTGATTACTGTAAAAGGTCACTCACACGGCTTACAAAAGCTTTTCAAAATATACCAAAAAAAAGCATTGAGTTAAAAGTTCTTATAGAACTCTCAGAGGGCAAGAATATGTCTGTGAGAAACACTGAGCTAGAACATGGTAACGTCTACTTGTTTTAGGCAAACATACTTCCTTTTTATGTCACTCACTCACTCACTCACTCAGTCACTCACTTACGTATCCATTCATTCCGACCCTGGCCATTTAGTTCCCACTATGGATCAGACAAAAGAATAAGAACCTTGCTACACAGTTTCTTTCCTACTTCTTTTTAATGAAGAAAGGTTTGGTCATTAAAAATGAGAAAGAGCAAATCTTATGCTTTCCAAATGTCCTAGTGATCATTTTACTTCTCCATGTTATTTACTATAAACTTCATAGAATGATTTCTCCAAATAATCAGAAAACATCCAGCTGCTTAATCCTAAATCCAAAACAAATTAATTATAAAATGAGAAAGAAAAACTCTTAGAGGCAAAGTTGACAGCCCTTTCCTTCTCAAGATCAAACGAGGTAATGTGACTTTCAGTATTTTTGAACTCCAGGCCTTAATCACCCTGAGAATAGAGGAGCTGATGTTAGTCATGTCTAATTAAAATTGTTCTGTGCCATTTAGCTTCCAACAACTGCCATTGCACCATTTACCACATAGTGATTGGTCAATTTGCCTCAATCTATCATCAAGCTTTCAGAATTTGTAGTAGTAATTATAACTCCAAAGTCAACAGCAGTATCAAAATAAGGTTAAGTAAACACCATTAAGTTATTAAGAATTAAAATAACTATAAACCTAGCAATATTATTTATAGACCTGAAGTGTAATCTGGATGTAAGGGTAAAAATTAAAAGTTTGGGATGGTAGGGGTGGATATGATTGGGGGCTTTCGTGAGACAATGAAGTGAAGCTGAAAAATAGCTCCCAGGACTTTTGCTTCAAGGTCATAGGTTCAAAGCAGCTCCAAAGAGAGAGAGATGGAATATTTTTAGAAGATTCTAAGGGATGTACCAAAGAATGACTCTCAGTACTATTCTCAATGAGCTCTCCTGAAAGCAAGTTGGGCTGGAGATAGAAACAAAAATAAATGTAAATCTAGATTGTGAGCTAATATTCTGCTGTTTTTGCTAATGAGTTTATGTAAGAAGAGGAAATGAGATTGTATTGAGTTAGCCAACTCTTGCCTTTTCTTGTGGGTGTTTCTTAACCAAATCAAACTTCAGCCCACACCTTAGAAAGGTAAAGGAAGCTATGATTGTTGGGCCACTCCTTGCTCTATTTTCCTCAATTGACAGAGATTTTCTTGCTCTACAGTTACAGATCTAACACTATGAAAATGTTTAAAATTAAACAATTAATGTTTATTATTATACAGTTTATTAATGTTTAAATAAAATTTAATATCAATGAAAGAGCCTTGGACTTGAACTCCCTCACTCCCTCTATCCATGCACACTTAGAGAAAGGGGTTTGATACCATTTGATGACATGCGTGTTTGTCCTTGTGTGTGTACATATACACACATACTATATGATGAGTGTATCTATATGAGACACACACACACAACTGACTTGTTTCTGGCCACAGAAAATTTCCTAACTTAGAACAAACTTGAACTAGAATTTGAAGGTCATGTGAAATGAACATTCTTGCATGGCTACTCTTAAAGAAATAAGAAAATCTGAAGAGAAAATGTCTTCCTTGAAGATAAATGTCTTTAGACTGGGAATGGTTGTTGGAAACAAGCTAAATTTCCTATGAATGACTTTGTTTTTATCATTAATCACTTCTGTGAGTAGCTGTTTCCTTGGTGATGAAACAGTAATCTATAAAATACTTTCATTTTTAATCCCTGAGTGAGTTTACCACTTACACATGTGAACATTTTCTCCCACTCCACTCAGTCATCAGAGCTCTGAGGACCAGAAACAGAATTCTTTATTTGTAATCTGTACTTGCTTTTTAAAAGTTTGTTCTTGATGTAGTTTTGCCATGTATGAAACATACAAAGCAAAAGCACCAAGGTCCTGGATGTCCTCATCCAGAGGGCATTATGCTTCAATGAGGATCCTGATGAGCTATGTACCATCACCCAGGTCACACTAAACAGGCAACCAAGACTGGTTATTGCAGAGTGGACATGGAAAGATGGTGAATCTGTATCCATAACTACTAATGTGTAGTGGTTGACCAAAAGGGGTCATTAGTTCCTATAAGTAAAACCCCACTTTTCTCCTTATCCAAGCAAAACCTTTTCTCTTCCAGCCCACCAGCTTCTATACTGGATTCACTTACTCAAGTGGTGCGTGCATTCTATGTTATTCTTCCTGCGACTGAGGTGCTGTGTGAGTTGCTCATGCTCTCTGAGTCCCAGGTGCTATCACCAATTGCATAATTGGGAAAAAAGATAAGACTTTATTATATATATTTATATCTGTAACTATAGTAAGTACCTTAGACGTTACAGGGTTTCAATCAGTGGTGGGATTCAGCTGGTTCACACCAGTTCGGCAGAATTGATACCTAATTTTTTGTTGAGTTTGGCAAACCAGTTGTTAAAATGGCACTTGTCATCAGGGTCCTGGCAAGCCCACTAGGGGGTGATGCTCTGCCTATCCGGGGCGTTTGCTTCATTGCAACCAGAGCCATTCTAGCACCTGAGGTGAGGCCATGGAGCCACCCTCAGTGCTTGGGCCAACTTTGCTCCAATGGAGCCTTGGCTGTGGGAAGGGAAGAGAGAGACAGAGAGAAAGGAGAGGGGGAAGGGTGGAGAAGCAGATGGGTGCTTCTCCTGTTTGCCTGGCCAGGAATTGAACCTGGGACTTCCTCATGCTGGGCTGACACTTTACCACTGAGTCAATCAGCCAAGGCCCAAAATGGAAATATCTTAAATAACGATTTTATTGTTTTTTGTCAGGTATTATTTAATATTTTTTATTAATATTTTAAAACTTTGATAAGAATCTAGTTTTGTGTACTTCTTTTATTGTTCTTACTTAAGTATTAAATGCATGAAATAATAAACTACCTTTCGATATATATATTTTTTATACTTAAAATGGTTATTAGAGCAGAGAAGTGGTTGTTATTGAATCCTACCACTGGTTTAAATCAAGTTCATCAACTAGACCTGGGATTGGAAAACTATGGCTCTCATCCCAAATTCATCTTGTTTTCTCTTTTGTAAATAAAGATTTATTGGAACAGAGCCAAGGTCATTTGTTTATATACTGTATATGGCTGCTTTGATGGCTGCTTTCTCTCTATCATGGCAAACTTGAGTAGTTGCAATAGATACCTTATAACTCACAAGACCAAAAATATTTCTTAGCTGGCCATTTACAGAAAAAGTTTGTCAACCTCTAAAACAGGCTAATGCCCAAGATGAACTCAGGTTCATTGGGTTCCATACATCAAAGGTCAAAGATCCCTTTCATAGACTTCTCTAGTTCATACAAACAGTCTCACCAGAGCATGCTTGAGAAAGAAAAATATTTGATGAAGTGAACATAAAAGGGAATGTATTTCTAATTCTTTTCTGTTTACTTTTGCAAATGCAATTATCAGAACCCCTTCCAACTAGGTATGACATCAATTAAAATGACACTCAGGTTATTTTAACAACTCAGGGACTTCTGTAACTCAACAAAACCTTTCTTTTCTTCTCTTTGGGTCCTTTACCTTTGTTGAGCTTGTTTCATTGCTCTCATTTAATTTTCTTTCCTTTCATCATACTATGCTTTCACCTTCATTGCTTCCCATGATCCACTAGTTTGTGTTTCACTGACAAAATAAACAGTAACAGCCACAAAAGAGTTATGAATATCACAGAAGATGGAGATGATGTAGGTGGATAAATATTCCACTTGTCTCCTTCCAGGACTGAACTGGAGTTATAACTAAATTTAAGAACAATTATCTTGAAAAACCAACTCAGGATGAAATGAAAAGGAGTCTATAACACAGGGATTCACACATTGAGAATGGTAGAAAGGGTGGAGATGTGGAAAGGGCTGCCCCTACTCTCAGGAGAGAGTGGTGGCTGAGGGTCCAGAGGAACATCTCAGCTATGGGAAGGTTTTCCCTGAAAAGTGTAGGTCCTAAGCCCCAGGCTAGTTGACCCAGACTAGAGCACCAGAAGCTAGAAGAGGTGCCCACATAACATCTGGTAGAGAAAAGAGGCAGCAAGGTTTTCCTCTGTGAGAAGCAGATGGGAGATCTCAGAGATACAGGCACCTTCTTAAAGGGCCAATGCAGAAAATCTCATTCACATCCACTGACCTGGGCTCTGTGGAGAGAGGGCTGAGAGGACTAGAGTCACATGAGGAAAGTGTGAAATTGGTGACGTAGGGAGAGACACCATGAGGGACAGCCACCAGAACTTCTGTTCTGTGTCATTCTCTAATATGGCAGTTGCCATCTTTCTTGAGTGGAGCAGTTCCTTCCATGCAGCATTAGCCTGGGGAAAGCAGTTGCTCCATGCTTGATAATTGCCCTGATGAAAAGTAATCAGCTTGGCTAGGAAGCAGGGAGCTGAAAAGACTGAGGGGGTGACAGTGACTCAGTTGTCTGGCATTGAGGCTGTAGCTTTCCCCCCTACTTTCCTGAGACTATACTGGTGCTTCCACCCCATGGGAGATTCAGTAGAAACTGTCTGAACTGTGGGCAGACCAAATATCTTGAACTCAGAAGCCACATCCACCAGATTCCTTGTGGCCGCACTCTACTGAAGTCTGTGAAAATACTCAGGACAGACCAATACCTGGTGCCCAGAGGTAGGAAATACACCTGCCATCTTTTCTAATGTCTGATTAGCTCAAAGCAGTCAGAAGACAGAGGTAGCAGGAGGCAGATCTCACATAGATATAGATAATAGGGTAGCAATTCCCAGAAGGAAAGGGGGGTGGAGGTATAGCAAAAGATGGCAAAGGGTAGGAAATGGGAGTGAAAAGAGTCTTTAATGGGGTGTGGGGGCACAGTGTGGTGTGTAGAGGGTGTTATATTGAGTGGGGCACTTGAAACCATGTCAATTCAATACATTTTTAAAATGAAAGAGAAAGAAAGAAAGAAAGAAAGAAAGAAAGAAAGAAAGAAAGAAAGAAAGAAAGAAAGAAGGAAAGAAAGAAAGAAAGAAAGAAAGAAAGAAAGAGAAGAAGAAGGAAGGAAGGAAGGAAGGAAGGAAGGAAGGAAGGAAGGAAGGAAGGAAGGAAGGAAGGAAGGAGGGAGGGAGGGAGGGAGGGAGGGAGGGAGGGAAGGAAGGAAGGAAGGAAGGAAGGAAGGAAAGAAAAAGAAAGAAGAAAGAAAGAAAAGAAAGAAAGAAAGAAAGAAAGAAAGAAAGAAAGAAAGAAAGAAAGAAAGAAAGAAAGAAAGAAAGGAAGAAAAATAGGTACAAGAATTAAGAACTGAATTTCAGGTATTTTGCTTATGGAGCATGTGACTCTGAGCTAGACAAGAATTCATCTTCCACCTGTGTTACTAACTAGCGATGTGACTGTGAGCTGGTCTTTTCAGGAAGAATTGTAATAATTTTCAAACCAATTGTTTTAGGTTCCAAAGCATGAGACAATGTGATACTCAATGCATTTATATTATTCATGTTTGGAAAAAAAATGAGCAAATTCCTGAATTTTGATTCTATTTCTATAAGTATTTTTGAGCAAAATTATACCTGCATATTACAATGAGAAAACCTTATATCATTTTTTGAACACCTGTCAGATATTCACTGTATTAGTTAGTTTGCTTTATGCTGCATATAAATCCCAACGTTTTCACATCTGCTGATACTATTGGTGGGGGCGGGAAAGAGGTGGCCTTCTCATGTAATCGTTTTCATCTGTAACATCACCACCAATATCTGCGAAAAAAAAATGAAATTATATGCGGGATATTTTATGGCCAGGTCTGCCACTGGTATAAATCACATCTTTTTACCCACATTCCTCTGTTTCATGTCACACAGCCCCAAACAATATGCAGGAGGGCTGCACAGACCTGGAGAAGAGGGGAGAATCAGGCAGAACTTCCCACACCCCCTATGTATTGTAGCTCTGTGGGAAGTATCTGCTAGGTACCTAATCCATGCCAGATGTAAAAGGGGTACCAGAAATGAGCAATGTAGGGTTCCTCTGAAAATTCACCTAGAATCAGGAACCTCCATCTGAGAACAGAAATTGGTTTCCATCTTTTGCCATAATTTTTTTCTTACTCTCAATGAAACTTTCCATAAATAATTTTGAAATTTTTTGTTGGGAAGATCCCCATTTTGTAATTAATTAGTAATAATTTTCTTATTTCTCTCATCTTAATTGATATTTTGTCTTAAGAATTAGTACCTATTACTAAGCCCTTGTGTTTCAGTTTAAATATAATCTTGTGTCCACTGCTCTGCAATACCTGGGCTGGCATTATATTTCCCATTTGCCTGGTGGCTTCTCGTTAGGTTTTGAGAACAAGGAGCTCTAAGATTACAGGACTGGAGGAGGGCAAAGGGACTTTTTGCTTTGTGTTCAATTGTTCCTTGGGTACCTTCCTCAAAAGCCCTGACTGTGTGGCTCGTTGCACCCTCCAACCTTTTCTCTGCATCCCAGACCAGCTTCACTATGTCTCTGAGATGTACCAGTCCCATTCAGGCAGCGTCCCCACTGTGGTCTGACTTCCAACACCATAGGACCCCTTCCTTTGAGTTGTGAGGTGCTGATATCAACCTCTCTGCCCAGTGTTTGTAGCCCTCTGGGAAATATTTGCTTCCAGTCTCTATTACGTCTGGGTTACCAAGGTGTTTCATTTTTGCCTGTTAAGTCCTGACGCCTATAGAACAAAGTTCCTGTATTAAATTCCCTCTGTCACATTCATTAGCGTGACTTCAGTTTTCCTGATTGGACTTCAACTAGCATAGCCATAATAACTAAAAGTACATGTTTAATGATCAATCTTGTATTTTATTAGTGTTTTCAAGAGCATTTAAACATCACCCAAGTTGCCAAAAGGGGTCATAGAAATGTGCAAGGTTGGGTTCTGTGCAGAGTGCCAGTCAGTTCTGAAAACTGTCCATTTATTTTATTTTATTTTATTTTATTTTATTTTATTTTATTATTTTATTTTATTTTTTATGACAGAGACAGAGAGAGAGAAACAGAGAGAGAGATACAGAGAGAGACAGAGAGAGGGACAGATAAGGACAGACAAGAAGGAAAAGAGATGAGAAGCATCAATTCTTTGTTGTGGCACCTTAGTTGTTCATTTGATTGCTTTCTCATATGTGCCTTGATTGGGGGGCTACAGAAGAGACAGTGACCCCTTGCTCAAGCTAGTGACCTTGGGCTTCAAGCCAGTGACCATGGGGTCATGTTTATGAGCCCACTCTCAAACCAGTGACCCTGTGCTCAAGCTAGTGAGCCCGCACTCAAGTCGGATGAGCCCACGCTTAAGCAGGTGACTTCGTGGTTTTGAACCTGGATTATATGTGTCCCAGTCCAATGCTCTATCCACTGCACCACCACCTGGTCAGGCTGAAAACTGTTCATTTCTAAGCAAAACTATTTCTCTTTCATTTTATCTCCATAAAATTGCTTTACTAGAATAAAAAAATCAACTGGCTAAGAAAAATCAGTTGAAATTGTTACACTCAAAATTAAGGTTAACTACTTGTTGAATATGTGCCAAACATAAATTAACCTATTCTACCATACCCCTTTTTGATTTGAAAATTAAAATGTTTCAACATCTCTTTTTATAAAATCCATAAGATGTCCAATTAAGTAGTAAATAGTTGTTTAATTTTTTATTTATTGATGAGAGGAAGAGAGAGAAAGAGAAACATCAACTTGTTGTTCCACTTATTTATGTGTTTATTGGTTGATTCTTATATGTGCTCTGAACAGGGATCTGGGGGCCCCACCCACAACCTTGGTGTGTTAGAAGAGACTCTAACCAACAAAGCTACCAGGCCAGGACAAGTAGTAAATATTTTGCAGGCAGGAATTATGTCTTTTTTTTTCCTACCATAGGCTGCTTCCTGTCCCTACTCAGTGCCTGGCTTAACATGTGGTCAGTAAATCCTAGTTGAATGAAAGTCTACTGATTAGAGAATCCCTGTCCACTCTTGCATCTGAAAGGCAGGTTCTGGCTACAGTTCCCAAGGGCACATGGAAGGATGCTGGCCTGAGCCTTTATAAATGTGAATGTTAGTTAGTGTAAAGCACAGAATCTTTACTCTAAAATCTAAACAGAGAATTAGTAATGCATTTTGTATATGTCTATTACACTCTGCAGATAGTATCAACCTCTGATGTGGAGTCATCTTCCTCAATCCACGTGTGTATATGCAGTGTGTCCCACTCCTGTGCCCTTGTGTGCACGCCTTCTCCTCCCTTTCTGGGGCTGAGTGCCCCTTGTCCACTCGGTATTCCCACAATTGTGCCATGCACACACCTGTTAGGGCCCTTACCAGGCTGCAATGGGATACTCTGTTAACAAATCTGTCCAGTAGATCATGGACATCTTTAGGTCCAGGATCATATTCAATCATCCTTGTAAGTCATGGCACATTGCCTGTTCCCTCAGATGCTCGATGAAGTTTGTGGAATGGATGAGGGGTCTTCAGTCAGGTCTCTCACTCCTGTGAGAAGAGTGAGGCCCCTAGTTTAGTGCTGATGAGCCAAGTGGTATCGAATATGCATCCCGTAATCCCAAGCTGATGAGTTCTTCTTTTTAAAAAGTTTGTCAATGACAGTTGACATTCAATATTATTTTTGTATTAGGTCCACAGTAGAGTGGTTAGAAAATCATATACTTTACAAAGTGTGCCCCCACCCCATCATTTCCTCTTCAGATTGTATACATCTATCACCTTTTCTGAAAATGATGAGTTGTAAGTCACCAGTGCTGAGGGAGTGCTCCTGGAACCCTCTGCTCCCTGAGCCCCACCCTCATCCCATGAAGTGGGACAGCTTGCAGGAAGGGGTGGATGAAAGAAGTGACTGCACCTGGGGCATGAACTCAAACACACTGGGGCCTTTCCAGGTCCTGTGTTAGGACTTGAAAGTGGATGAATGCCAATGGGTGGATTTGCACAGCAAGAATGTACCAGGTAAGCCTTCCCTTTTCATCAGACTGAAAAGATCTAGGGAGTCACCTTGTCTGCCTCTACCAGCTGTAGGACTCCCCAATCTACAGGTCCCTGAGAGCCCACTGGGAGTCTGTGTGAAGGACAGAAACTGGGGAATCAAACACTTTTCTCTTTCTTCCAGCTAAAATGACCTATTATGCAAAGTCCAGCCTTGCCCAGGCTCTGTTTTTGAGCTGAAGACATTTTGCCCTTTCTCCAAGTCCCTCAAACAACTCCTTTTATTGCCTGACATTTCATATGAGTAATAGAAACTGTTTTTGCAGACAGCTACTTTGAGAGTTACGTGTACCGTTTTAAGGTTGGTTGAGATTTAGGCTGGTATGACTGATATTTTTACTAATGTTAAAATTTAATTGAAATGCTTAGTTTATTGGCACTAGTTAATTTAAGTTATTTTTTCCTAGTTAAGTAAAATGCCAAAGCTGTAATTTGATCATTTTTATATGAACCAAAATAGATTTGGCTTCAAGATGGAAGAAGGGATAAAAATTTTATTCCCTTTCAAAATTGGCCTAACAGTTTAACTAGCAATGTTAACAGAAATGAGAAGAAAGAAATTTCACAGGAGAAAAAAAAGCTATGAAAATCCTGAGATGTTTTCACAGAAGCCTGCCCAGGGCTGCGGTTGAAGCAATCTGCAGCTCCCTGCTCTGGAGGCCTGGAGACGGTTCCCGTGCCTGCAAACCCTCCAAGCGCTTCCAGTGGGTCCTAGTGGAGGAGTGGCAGCCCTGTGGTCATGGGGCAGCCTGAAGAGAGAGCGGTAGAGTACCTTATTCCTGTGCCCGCAGCGTGTTCCCGACAGTGCAGGTGTTGATGCTGGGCCAACAGCTTTCCAGCTTAGGCCTGCCTCTTTCCACGTGCCCTCTGGGGACTGCAGCCAGAACCTGACATTCAGCTGCAGGAGTGGACCAGCCTCCTCTAACCAGTAGGCTTTCATTCAGTCAGGATTCACTGACCACATGGTAGGTCAGGCATGGAGTAGGGGCAGGAAGCAGCCAGTGGCGGTAAAAATAAGACACAATTCCTGTCTTCAAAATATTTACTAGTCAATTAGACATACACTACATGCACACAATAAGACTTAGAGTACAATGGTAGTTAAGTAGCAATCCAAAGCGGTTAGACAAAATATATCACTAGGTATTGCAAGATTAGTTGCCAGTAAAATGTCACAGATACAAATAATGTGACTTGACACGAAGAAGAGGCATGGGACTGTAGATCAGGGCTACTACAGGTTATATTACCTGTTGCCACTTTACACATTTCTCTCATGTCTCGCAAGCCAATGAAAGCGCCTCAGTACCAAACAATTCTTCAGTGCTAACTTGAGATCTTTTTAAGGCTTAGGTGATACACTGTATGTCCCCATGCATAAGACGCTCCCGTGTATAAGATGCACCTTAATTTTGGGGCCTGAAATTTGAAAAAAAAATTACATAAAATTATTGAACTCAAGTTTTATTCATCATAAAATTTATACAACTCCTCATCACTGTCAAAACTCCCATCCATTAGCTTGTCCTCATCTATGTCTGATGATAAATCACTGTCTTCATATATTGCTCCATCCTCAGTTACATCTATGCCACAACCACTGTATAAGACGCACCCAGTTTTTAGACCCCAAACTTTTTGAAAAAGGGTGTGTCTTATACATGGGGAAATATAAGTGCATTATCACTATCATCACAGTCTTCATCAGTGCCACCAGCCTGAACACAGTCATTGCCACCATCACCCCCTGCATTAATCAACATTTACCCTTGGTGCTCCTCTGCAGGCCTATGGAAAGTGTGAGTTGTTGTCGGGGCCATCCAACAAGGCCATGGGTCCCTCAGATTTCCTGCTCTTGTGTTCACATGCTGGCATAGGCTTCCATGACATTGCTTCAAGAACAAAGATATAAAGCATTGTTGTCTGGGTTCAAACTAGGGCTAATTCCTCAATATGTCAAATGAGAACCCTGCACTTTAGCAGTGAAAAACTGTAAAGACCATAATATTTTCTTCTTCCCTCCTCGTGGGGATATGGCAGGTATTAACTATTAATAAATCAAAATGAAGGGCTTGGGGAATGCTTTATCAGCACAAAGCATTATTTTCCTTGTGAATCCTGGTACTTCATGATTTTTTTACAAGAGATACAGCAAGTGCTTTAATCAAATACCTTCTTACTCTAATGAAAACCACTCAAAAGTGTTAAATCTACCCAACTAAAAAAAAAAAAAAAGCTATACTTTCCAAAGAACATACCTGCATGAGTGGTAGTGGAGGGTGGGGTGGAACAGTGCTGCATGGGTGGTCCACACAGCTGGTGCCCTCACTGTGTATGTATTCAAAGAATGGAGCCAGCTCAGGCTATCTGGCTCATTCCTATGTGGGAAGTTCAGGGGATAGGAGATATAGGTAAAGTACTGTGTGAGAGCCAAGACTGTCTTCTACTTTAAAAATACCCTGCAAAGCGTCAGCCTCCCTCTTGGTGTTAAAGAAGACTGGTGGGTAGGTAGCTAGCTCTGTGTCCATAGGCTTAGGGTGGATGACATTCTCTGGAGGGACATAAGAATCTTGCTTTTTCTCATTTTACTCTTCATATAGATGCTTTAGGGGTAAAAAAAATAGTCTAGTAGCAAATGTTTCTGCAAGGCCATATTTTTGCATTTTTTGTAAAGATGTTTAGAAGTGTTTATGCTGAATTGTCTGAAAAAAGTACTTGGAAGACCGGCATTGCCTAAATCTGGTATTATTTTGCTCTAATGTAGGTCCTGGCAAAGAACAGGTTGATGTGATCTGGCCTCAATCTACCTTATTTCCTCTCTAAGCTGATGATTTTCAGCTTTCACTTCACCCCCCTTCCTATACTTTCGAGTGCCAGTTGTATAGGGGGAATGTGGCTCAGGAACAGACGCACTTCTTCCTCTAGGGTAGCTCCAGCTTCTTCTCCCACCCTTCCCCTCTCTGGCATGTTCAGGGAACTGCCTGTCCCATGCTGACTGACAGGAGAACCATGGGCCAGAGGAGATAAGAGAGCATATCCTTCGCTCTCCTACTTAGGGACCTCTGTGCCTCCTTCATGGCTCCAGCTCTCCCCTTTCATGGTCCAAAGTCATGCTAGACAGCTTCACTCTGGTGGTATTCTAGTTAGTCCCTGATTCTAAGTTCTGGCACTGTCACATCATGTTACCTCCCCTTGTCCCTCTAGCTCCAGGGCTATTAGCTGTTACCTGTTTTTGTCAACATCTTGATTGCTCCCCTTTCTCCTGTTTGGCTTCCTAGCACTTTCTTCTCACCATAACCAATTCCTCTACTATTATAAGTTTTGGGAAGACTTGGGTTTTTTATTTGCTTTCTTTGCTGCCACAAAGTATAGCTGAGTTGTAAAGTCTGACTCTTTTTGGTGTTTTGGGAGAGTTACCTAGGCTGTTAAGTCACCCCATGCCACATGGCTGGAGTCATTTGCAGCTTCTGGTAGGGCAGCAAGAATGTTGACTTGCACACTCAGCTAAGTGTTGCATGCATTCATAAAGAAGTGGAGGCTGAACACAGCTGGCTTTGCAGTTATTCTTTGCCTCAGCCCTTAGGCTTTCTTTCACACCCTCTGCCAAGAATTGGATATGTGTTGAATGGAGTGCTGTTTTCTTCCTCCTTGCCCCAGTGGGAGAAAGTGCAGAGAGGAGAAGATGGAAGATGAAGCCAACTATAAAAATGTGCAGGAGTGAGATCTCTCCATTTCTGTTAGTTTTGTAGAAACATTGTAGACACACAAGGCATGGGTGTGTCCATCAGCTTCTGCCTAGTGCTGGGCAAGAGGTGGCTATAGCTCTGAAGTGGAGGAATAATTTCAGACAGTGATAAGCACTTGACCCTTGTTTGTATCTGCACCTGAAGCCCGATGGATGGCCTGACTCAATGTTGGAGAGGGAATGGAGCGTAAAAAGCAAAGTGTTCGGGCATTTACAAGGCTGAAATAACTCAGTTCTTCTCAGGTATTGTCATGAAAAACATCATGACCTTAAGCATTACATTCAACACATTTGAATTCCAGTATTGTTTTCAAGGCTCATTCCATGACTGGATTTCAGTAGGAATTTTTTGTACAGCTACTACCACTGGACACTCTCCCATGAGTTTGGAATCCATCCAGGGAAAAAACAGGTGAGACTCCTGCCTTCATGGGTTTACCTTTCAGGACAGGGGCTGATGAGGTAAGGAGTGAGAGGAAAGGAGGGAGAGAAAAAAATAAATAATATATGTAATAAGTAAGTAAATGCTATAGTAATATCGCATCAGAGATATAATATTATCTAAATTCTTACTCTAAAGGGCCAGTGAATAAATATTTTAGGTGTTTTGGGCCTTATAGTCTCCGTTTATGCAACTCTACCTTGGAGAAAATGGAACCATAGAAGGCCATAAACAAATTAGGGTGGCCGTGCTGGCCCCCAGGCTTTGCTTGGCCAACCTCTGTACTTGAAAATAAACATGTAATTAGAGCAGTCTTTTTCAAACTATCTGTGCCTCTCCCCCAAAAGAACATTTACAGACTATAATAATTTTGTAAGATACAATAATGTGAGTTACATACAAAATACACGTCCAGTGATTTTTTTCATTAGATTCAACAGATGTGATTCCACTTGGTCAAGTAACCATGCAAAGGCAGCTCCATACAGCTTCTTCTTCCTTGTTTTCTTCTCTCCCGCTTTCATCTCTCTCTTCTTCCCTCTCTTTTTTCCCTTTCCCCTTCCTTTTTTTTCTTTCTCCTTTCTCTTCAACTTTTCTTTATTGGGTCAGAGTTTTTGGCTTTCCACATGGCCAGGAAGAAGCTGATGGCTTGTGGACCTTGCTATCGGGCAGCTTAGCTGAGAGGCTGGTTATTCAGATGACACGCACCAATAAACAGGCCCATTGAAGATGATGAGACTCCATATTGTTGGAGAAAGAAATTATATGTATGGAAAGAGGGATGGTTAAAAATAAACCCTGTGCTGTTGTATTGAAATTGGAGGTTTTGTGAACTGATGGTCTTTAATATGTAGATATATATCAAATATATTATATTTAATATGTTTAGTAGTAACAAAGTGGATGTAGAGACTTGAAAAGTATTTATGAATACATATAGACAATCTTGATGTATGAAACTCTGCCTTAGCAGAACATCCTGGGTGTCCCTTGTGTTTATTACCTGCAAGCAATTTAAACTATTATATGATGCTAAATATGGTATCCTTCTTATTACATTCTTTAGAAGGCAGCTTTGCTTTATGCAGGACACTCGTCAATATGAAAGTTCATAAATGCTTTTAACAGGTCTTCAAGCAACTTTAAGCACACAGCTGGCCAAAGAGCCTTCGGTGGAAGGGGACAGCTGTTTGGCTGACAGAATTGGAACCAGCCCAGGACATGTGCAGCGACTGTAAACAGAAATGAATTTTCCTTAACCTTTATGAGTCAAATATTTATTTTTGGAATATTAACAAAATCAAAAGAATTACAGTGTCCTTTTAATTTTAAGTCAAAACACACTGATATGCACCTTTTAAGACATTTTATTTAATGCATAACTTTAAATTGAAGCAGACACAAATTCAAAAATACTAGGATTTTTTGCCCGTATATACAGCAGTGAAGCAACATTTTTAAAAAAATTATTAATGCGCTATAAAAGAGGTAATGAAATCCTTCTTTCCATAAACTGTCCATCAGATATTAATGATCACATTAAAAACTCCCGAGTACGCTATAGAACCCTCTTGGTGTGTGGGTATGTGTATGCACATGTGTGGTATGTGTATGTGTGTGTGGTGATGTGAGTGAAGTCCTCACTTGGCCTCCCCCTACCTTCCCCCCACACACCTTCTCATAAGCGCAGGCACTGGGGTGGAGGGTGCAGGGGTTTCTGTTTTAAAGTGGAAGGAACTGACATGTGGGAAAAGAATGCTCTCTGGAGTAGAGATTAGGTGAAGAGTAATACTTATTTTTTCAAAGCTTTGCAAGGAAATATTTCTGCATGTGGATTTCAGTGAAAGAAAGAAGAAGGAGAAAGAGAGAACAAAAATATTGCTCTATTGTCTTAGACACCACTTACCTTTCTCTTTCTCTACCTTTGTGATTGTGTATTGTGGAGAAATTTGTGTAACAAATTCTAAAACAACCAGGAAAAGCCAAATAATTTGTGGGCCATGGGCAAAATGAAAATTTAGGGCCCACCTGACCTGTGGTGGCGCAGTGGAGAAAGCATTAACCTGGAATGCTGAGGTGGTCCGTTCAAAACCCAGTCAAGGTACATGTGGAAAGGAACTGCTGCAGGTTGATGCTTCCCTCCCCCTCCTCTTTGTCTCTCTCCTCTCTTTAAAATCAGTAAATAAATTTTTTTTTAAAAAAGAAAAGAAAATTCAGAGCCCTTGTTTTAAATGGTTAAGAGTTTCAAGATGGGGACATCAGAATTGAAACAAACTTGGAGCCCTTTGTGGTTGCCCTGGTCTCTATGAAAAGGGCTTGAACACACCTAAGTGTTCTAAATTTTAAACCTCAAAAGCAGAGAATAAATTAGAAAGATCAATATTTTCAGACTAAATAATGGTCAATGACTGAATCACTGCTTAGTATAAGTTTTAATTTGAACCTGTAGCCAAGTTCAAGTGGAAGTATTATTTCTGAACCAGTAGTTGGAAGTAAATCTTCACAATTTGAATTAAAGTATTATTTTGTAAGAAGTTTTCAGAACCTTAACAAATTAAATAGCTTGACAAATATAAACAGTATCTAAAAATTTCAGAGCTGTGAGGTCCTTAGGAGCCATCTAAATTTGACATTCTAGTGCAGGTTAAGGTAGTCAGACCCATGACAGTGACATGACCAGGAGTTTGAATCTGCCACTGTGACCCAATCAATACAGTGGTACATTGAGACACGAGCAGACCAACATAATTTTTTTAAAATACAAGCTGTGACTCGGTTTGTATTTTTGTTCGAGATCCGAGCTAAATTCCGAGATATGAGTCGTCATTTGGGAAGCTGCCACTAGTTAGCACGTTGGCACATGGGTCTAGTATCGGCAGCACTAAACCAGCATCTCATTCTTTCTCACGTGTTACCTGCAGAATCAAGTAGAATCTTGTGTGCTCTACTCGTTCTTGCATCATTTTTGCATTTTTTACTAACTTTTTTTGTGTGCTATCATGGGACTGAAGAAAGTGAGTATAAAGGACAGTGGTGAGAAGAAGAAGAGAATGATGTCAATAGAAGTAAAGCAAGAAATAATAGAAAAACATGAGCATGGTGTACGAGTGATTGAACTGGCAAGGCTGTACGACTGCAATACATCTACAATTTGTACCATCCTTAAACAAAAGGATGCCATCAAAAGTGCAAATCAGCGAAAGAAACTACAATTCTGTCCCAATTAAGGACAAATATCCATGAGGAAATGGAGAAGCTTCTGCTGGTGGGGTGAAAGTAAAGAGCTGGCAGGAGATACAGTGATGGAGACTGTAATATGCGAAAGGAACACATTATTTATGGCAACTTGAAGAAGAAAGAACAATCAACCTCAAAAGAGGCAGCAAAAGATATGTTTAAGGCAAGTCATGGCTGGTTTAAAAATTTCAAGAAGAGACCTGAAGAAGGCAGTGGAGTAGGCAGATGCACAGATGCCCGGCTCTCACCACCAAACTGGAATACAAATCAATTTAGGAAAAATCAGCATGAAAAACCAAGGAGCAAAGAAGAAGCCACAACAAACCTGGTAGGGAGCGCCTGAATCTTTCCTGCTTACAGGAATGGAGGGGGGGGGTGTGAGTCTGAGAGCCCAGAGGGGATCTCACTCCAGGGAAAAGAGCAGAAAATACTGCTCACAGCCACTTTCCTGGTGACCAGGGAGTGAGGTTTGTTGAAAAGACCATCTTATCTCCCAAGTGGAAAGGAGAGAGAGAGGGACAGACTGTGAGGGGCTAAGGAATGCAGGAGACGACCTAAAAAAGCTGACTCATTATGCTAGCGGTGGCCATAGCTGGGGGAGGGACTGATCCTTCCACAAAACAGTACTGAATTGCTTCCAGATCAGAGATCTCCAGACATCTTTCCAGCTCCAATCAGCGCAACAAGACACAGTTGAAAACAAGAAGTGGGGAGCGGGGGCAGTAACTCAGGTCACAATGGAGTTCTGAGATACACCTCCCCCTACTGAAGCTGAGAAAACACCCTGCCTGCAGAGAGATTAGTTGGTGGAAGAGGCCTTCAGAGTCTCAGGTTACACCCATTGCATTCCTGGATACAGTTTCAAGGACGCCCCCTGCTGAGATCTGTAAAAAGACTATCACCTGTTAAGAAAACAAACAAATCAAGACTTCAAAGCTGCCCAAATCTGAAAGTGGATTACAAATAATAGCTGATACCAGCCCAAGAAGACCTAGAAATAACACAATTGAAAACTGGAGGTAGACAACACCAAGCCTAGACTCAACCAAACACAGATAATGAAAAGACAAAAACGTGCAATCCAAATGAAACCACAAGAGAAACATTCAGGAGATGAACTGACTGATGTGGAAATAATCAAACTTCCAGATGCGGAGTTCAAAATAATGATTGTAAGGATGCGTAGGGATCTTAGAACAACAAGGGATGATCATTATGAACACCTAAATAAAGAAATAGCAAGTATAAAAAAGGATATTGAAATATTAAAAAGAAATTAGTTGGAGATGACAAATATAATATTAGAAATAAAGATCACAATGGAAGGAATTAAAAACAGGATTGATAGAGCTGAGGATTGAATCAGCGAGTTGAAGGACAACTTGAATGAAGGCAAGAAAGCAGAGAAGAAAAAAGAAAAGAAACTCAAAAAGTCTGAGGAAACTCTTAGAGAGCTCTGTGACAACATGAAGAGAAATAACATCTGCATGATAGGCTTCCTGAAGAAGAAGAAAAAGAACAAGGGATAGAGACTTTGTTCAATCATATCATAGCTGTAAACTTCCCTAAATTAATGCAGGAGAAACTCTCACAAGTTCAAGAAGCACAGAGAACTCCATTAAAGAGAAACTCAAAGAAACCTACACCAAGACAAATCATAATTAAAATACCAAAGCTAAGAGATAAACAGAAAATATTAAAAGCTGCAAGAGAAAAAAAGCTATCACCTACAAAGGAGCCCCCATAAGGATGACATCAGACTTCTCAACAGAAACACTTGAGGCCAGAAGGGAATGGCAAGAAATATTCAAAGTAATGCAGAACAAGAACCTACAACCAAGACTACTTAATCCAGCAAGGCTATCATTTAAAATCGAAGGAGAACTAAAAAGGTTCTCAGACAAAAAACAACTCAAGGAATTCATTACAACCAAACCAATGCTTAGGAAATGTTAAGGGGCCTATTGTAAACAGATCAAAGTGGGAAAAGAATATAGCAAAAAAGGAATATAGCTTTAAAGAATAAAATGGCAATAAACAACTACATATCAATAGTAACCATAAATGTAAATGGATTAAATGATCCAATCAAAAGACATAGGGTAGCTGCGTGGATAAGAAAACAGCACCCGTACATATGCTGTCTACAAGAGACACACCTTAGAACAAAAGATACACATAGATTGAAAGTAAAAGAATAGAAAAAAAACATTCCATGCAAATGAAAATGAAAAAAAAGCTGGGGTAGCAATACTTATATCAGACAAATAGATCTTTAAAACAAAGGCTATAGTAAGAGATAAAGAAGGCCACTACATAATGATAAAGGGAGTAATCCAACAAGAAGATATAACTATTATAAATATCTATGCACCTAATATAGGAGCCCCTAAATATATAAAGCAGACTTTGATGGATTTAAAGGGCGAAATCATCAGCAATACTATAATAGTAGGGGATTTCAATACCCCACTAACATCATTAGATAGATCCTCAAAAAGAAAATTAACAAAGAAACAACAGAATTATTGGACATACTAGATCAACTCGATTTAATAGATATCTTTAGAACCTTTCACTCTAAAGCAGGGGAATATACATTCTTTTCAAGTGCTCATGGTACATTCTCTAGGATAGATCACATGTTAAGGCACAAAAGTGGTCTCAACAAATTTAAGAAGATTGAAATCATATCAAGCACTTTCTCCGATCACAACGACATGAAACTAGAAATCAACCACAACAGAAAAACTCAAAATTCTCAAACACATGGAAACTAAATAGCAGGTTGTTAAATAATGAATGGATCAGAACAGAGAACCCAGAAATAAACCCACAGCTCTATAGACAACTGACATTTTACAAAGGAGGTAAAGGAATACAATGGAGTAAAGACAGCCTCTTTAACAAATGGTGTTGGGAAAATTGGACAGCTACCTGCAAAAAAATGAAACTAGATCACCAGCTTATACCACTCACAAAAATAAACTCAAAATGGATAAAGACTTAAATGTAAATCGTGAAACCATAATCATCTTAGAAGAAAACATGGGCAGTAAGCTCTTCGTCATCTCTTGGACAAATATATTTGCTGATTTATCTCCACAGGGAAATGAAATAAAAGACAGATTAAACAAATGAGACTATATCAAATTAAAAAGCTTTTTGCACAGCTAAAGACAATAAGGACAGAATACAAAGACAAACTACACAATGGGAGAACATATTTGACAATACGTCTGATAAGGGGTTAATAACCAAAATTTATGAAGAACTTGTAAATCTCAACACCAGGAAGACAAACAATCCAATCAAAAAATGGGCAAAAGAAATGAATATACATTTCTCCAAAGAGGACACACAGATGGCCAATAGGCATATGAAAAAATGCTCAACATCATTAATCATTAGAGAAATGCAAATTAAAACCACAATGAGATATCACCTCTCACCAGCCAGAATGGCGCTCATCAACAAAACAATGCAGAATAAGTGCTAGCGAGGTTGTGGAGAAAAGGGAACTCTTTTGCACTGCTGGTGGGAATGCAGACTGGTGAAGCCACTGTGGAAAACAGTATGGAGGTTCCTCAAAAAATTGAGAATTGAACTGCCTTTTGACCCAGCTATCCCAGTTTTAGGAATATACCCCAAGAACACCATAGAACGGCTCCAAATGGAGAAATGCACCCCCATGTTTGTGGCAGCATTTTTCATAATAGTGAAGATCTGAAAACAGCCCAAGTGTCCGTCAGAGGATGCATGGATTACAAAGCTTTGGTACATATATACTATAGAATACTGCTCAGCCATAAGAAATGATGACTTCGGATCATTTACAATAAAATGCATGGACCTTGATAACATTATACGGAGTGAAATAAGTAAATCAGAAAAAACTAAGAACTATATGAATCCATATATAGATGGGACATAAAAATGAGACTCAGAGACATGAACAAGAATGTGATGGCAACGGGGTTGAGGGGGTAGGGAAGGGGGGATGGGTCGAGGAAAGAGAGAGGGGGTGGAGAAGGGGAGGGGCACAAAGAAAAGCAGATAGAAGGTGACAGAAGACAATTTGACTTTGGGTGAGGTGTACACAGCATAATCAAATGTCAAAATAATTTGGAGATGTTTTCTTTCAATATATGTACCCTGATTTATCAATGTCACTGCATTAAATTTAATTTAAAAAATGAAAAAAAATAATAACGTTAAAAAAATAAAAAAAAATCAAGAAGAGACTTGGTATCCACTCAGTGGTGAGGCATGGTGAAGCTGTGAGTGCTGACGTTAAGACGGCTGAGTAGTACATGGCACGTTTTGCTACACTTATTGCAAAGGAAGGCTACATCCCCCAACACGTGTTCAACTGTGACGAAACAGGATTGTTTTGGAAAAAAAATGCCCCGGAGGACTTTCATTACGCAGAGGAGAAGAAGCTGCCAGGCCATAAACCCATGAAGGACTGTCTGACCCTTGCATTGTGTCAAATGCTAGCAGTGACAGTAAAGTAAAGCCACTGCTAGTGTATTATTCTGAAAATCCTCGAGCCTTTAAGACTCACAAGATTCTTAAAGAAAAACTGCAGGTTATGTGGCACGCCAATGCTAGGGCATGGGTTACGTGGCAGTTTTTTATTGAATGGGTAAATCTCGTCTTTGGTCTCTGCAGTGAAGAAATATCTTCAAGAAAATAAATTCCCAATGAAAGCATTACTAATCCTTGAAAATGCTCCAGCCCACCCACCTGGTCTTGAAGATGACGTTCTCGGTGAGTTCAAATTCATGAAAGTCCTCTACCTCCCACCCAACACAACTTTAATCTTGCAACCTATGGATCAGCTGGTCATTTCCAATTTTAAAAAGCTTTACACAAAGCACTTGTTCTGCTGTTGCTTTGAGGTGACTGAGAATACAGAGCTAACCCTTCGAGAGTTTTGGAGCAATCACTACAACATCGTGGTATGTTTACTCATTATTGACTTGGCATGGCAAGAGGTTACAAGAAGAACCTTGAACTTGGCATGGAAAAAGTTATGGCCTGATGTTGTTGCAGACAGGGACTTTGAAGTATCTGAACCAGAGACCAAGACCAAGGTAGAAGCGTTGGAGGAGATTGTGTTCCTCAGAAAGTAAATGCGTCTGGAGGTAGATGAGGGTGACATAAACGAGCTCGTTGAGGAACGTGAGGAGAAACTCTCAACTGAGGAGTTGAAGGAGCTACAGATGATGTAACATATGGAGCTTCTGCAAGAGATTAGTAGTGAGGAGGAGGTAGAGTCGGAGGAAGTGATTTTTACAAGTGAAATTAAAGACATGCTGTCAATGTGGGAGAAGCTTTCAAGTTTCATTGAAAGAAACACCCAGAAAAAGTTTCAACTGGTCATGCTTCAGCACTTTTTAATGACACCTGTTTGTCACATTTCTGTAACATTTTAAAAGGCAGGAAAAAGCAAACCTCTCTGGATAGATTTTTATTCAAAAGTCCTGCAAGTGAAAGTGCCGAAAGTGCAGCCAAAAAGGCAAAAACAGGTGATGATTAAATGAAAAATAAGTAATGTTAAGCTTAGGTTAAGTTTAAAGTTAAGAAAGTGCATTTTTTTATAATTAAGTTTTTGTGGTTTCATTTTAAGTATAGAAAGTGCAGTTTTAGTTTTGTTTAAAGTAAAGAAAATGTAGTTTTAGTTTACATTTAGTGTTAAGAAAGTGCAGTTTTAGTTTACATGTCTACAGTGCCTGCATCCCTTCCTCCCTCCCTCCTCCTCTGCCATTCACCTCTGTTAACTTCACTTGTCTGTCTCCAAGGTAAGAATACAGTACTAAATAACACGTTTTTCTTTTATTTCATATATTTTGTTATGCATCGGTAAAGTATACATGTGTGTTTCTTAATTAAACACATGTCTTTTTTCATAATTTAGGATGGACTGGGGATGTTTCACAGGGCTGAAACAGATTAAATCTATTTCAGTTATTTTAAATGGGAGAAATTTGTTTGATATACGGGTTGACTGACTTACGAGCTTGATTACAGAACAAATTAAACTCATATCTCATGGTTTCTCTGTACACTTGGCTCTTTTTACTGTATTAAATCCATATCCATATTTTTATCTCATAAGATAGGTACATGACTCCATATAAAAAAATAAATCAGTCAACTGGATTGACAAACTCGGTTGACAGGTGACCGGATGGGTGTATAAATTCAGTTGGTCTGGCAGTATTATGAATTTGAACCCTTATCTTTTCCAAGTTAGCTGTTTCCCTGTGTAGGCTGCATGTGGCCAAGTGAAGTGCTGGTGAGTATGTGGAACAACATAAAGTCCTGCATGTCATTGGTGAGAGTGTAAATAATTTTCTAGAGTCTAGTTACAGCTCTGCAACTGAGCAATTTCACTTCCAAATATTTATCCCAGATAAAATCTTATATATGTGCTCCAGGAGACATTTTTTAAATACTCATAGTAATACTCTTTGTAAAAATCCCAAACTGGACAGACAAATCCAAACATGTATAGGAGAACAAATAAATACATTTGATTATTCATACCCTTGAGTGCCACACGGTAGTGAAAAATAAATTGATGATAGCTATATGCATGATGTTGATGAGTTTCAGAAACATAATGTTGGGTAAAGAAGGTTACAGAAAAATGCAAACAGCATGATGTTATTTGTATAAAGTATATGCAAAACTAAACAGTGTTGCTTAAAGATATATATATATATATATAGAATATTACAAATAAAATAATAAAAAACATGAAATCCATGATAGTGATTATTCTAGGAAGAGATGGAACATGAAAAACTGGTGAGGGAGCACTCCAGAACATCTGGCAAGGGGTAAGGTTGTATTTTTTAAGCTGTTGCTGATGTGATTATTTACTATTAAGCTGCTGACTTCATTATTCTTTATGCCTTATTATCTATTGTTTTTTAAAATTGGTTCTAGAGACAGAGAGAGAGAGAGTAAGAGAAAGAGAGAGAGACATCAACTTGTTCTTTCACTTATTAATACATTTAATGGTTGATTCTTGTATGTGTCCTGACCATGGACAATCTTGGTTATCGGGACACTGCTCTAACCAGCTAAGATACCTGGCCAGGGCTCATGTATTATCTATCTATCTATCTATCTATCTATCTATCTATCTATCTATCTATCATCTATCTATCTATCTATCTCTATCATCTATCTATCTATCTATCATCTATATCTATCTATCTATCATCTATCTATCTATCTATCTATCTATCATCTATATCTATCATCTACCTATCTATCTATCATCTATCATCTATATCTATCATCTATCTATCTATCTATCTATCTAATTATCTATCACATATCTATTTATCTATCATCTATCTATCTATTTATCTACCTATCATCTATCTATCTATTTATCTAGCTATCTATCAAGAGCTATCTATCATCATATATTCCTTTTTCAGTAGTGCATATTTTATAAAAAGTATGAAAAAGATGAACTGTGGAACACATTGGCTCAAGATGGCATGTAAACTTTTATTTTGAGCTGCCTCTCTCAAAAGTTCAAGCTTTTAAGGACATTTTTAAATAATCATAAACAAATAAAGTACAATAAGAACACAATATTAAGGTTGTCACCATCATAGCAGTTTCTTTCCTATCTTATGTAATGGTATCATTTAAAAATTTTGTTTGGCTGTAAAAGTTTCATAGTGTTTTTATAAGATAGAGGTTTGTGTTTTTCTCACCTAACAGGAATGTAAGCAATTGATGTTATTGGGAACTCAAGCTCATTCTATATTTTCATTCTGCCATCTATAGTGTGAGACTTTTTACCATGCCCACAAAGTGATTGCTGCCATTAAAGCCATCACATCCATGTTCCCAGCTCAAAGAAAAGATAAGGCCATGGGAAAAAGAAACATTGTAGTCAGATTTGTTCACTTTTAATGAGCTTTACCAGAAGTTTTACCCAATGACCTGTGCTTTTATCTTATTGGCCAGAAATGTGTCCTGTGGCCATGATGAGCTGCAAGGGAAGACAGAAATATAGCCAGTTAGGCAGTTGTCCTTAAAAAATTTGAGGTGTTCTTAGTAAGAGATAGGAGAATGGATAATAGGTAGGCAATTAGCATTTTCTACCATGCTAATTTATTGTTCCTGAATAAAATAGCTGAAATATAGTCATAATTTTAAAATTTAAAAACATTATTTAGGCTGTTATTGATAAATAGTAGTCATCAGTTTTGCTCAGTTAATAAGGTAGAGAAATCATTTGCTTTGCTTTAAGTCTGTAAAATTTATTTCTAATTCTTTTGTTACCAGAACACTAATTTGATTATATTTAATTTGACTTATATTTAAATATATTTGAATTATATTATATATCAAAATATATCTAAACTATATTAATTTGATGATTTATTTATTACTGATCTATTAAATCCTACATATCCAGAATCAAAATGATCAGAAAGGTTAAATATTCACTCAAAAATATATTACTATTGGCCCTGGCCGGTTGGCTCAGTGGTAGAGCGTCGGCCTGGCGTGCAGGGGACCTGGGTTGATTCCCGGCCAGGGCACACAGGAGAAGCGCCCATTTGCTTCTCCACCCCCCCCCTCCTTCCTCTCTGTCTCTCTCTTCCCCTCCCACAGCCAGGGCTCCATTGGAGCAAAGATGGCCCGGGAGCTGGGTATGGCTCCTTCGCCTCTGCCCCAGGCGCTAGAGTGGCTCTGGTCGCGACAGAGCATCACCCCCTGGTGGGCAGAGAGTCGCCCCTGGTGGGCGTGCCGGGTGGATCCCGGTCGGGTGCATGCGGGAGTCTGTCTGACTGTCTCTCCCCGTTTCCAGCTTCAGAAAAATACAAAAAATATATATATATATATATATATATATATATATATTACTATTATTTTAGTTTCCCCCTTTTTAAATATATTTTATATATTACATATACATTTATTTCACTCAATTTAAAAAAATGTCATTAGTTTATTTATAGTTAGTATATAGTTTTAGTAAATTAGAATAATTTTTTAGACTAAATTATAGTGCCATTTTTATAACTATGTTCATCATTGATGTAATACTTTTAATATGAGAAATGCCAATTATTTATTTCAATAGTTGAATCCACTAATATGCTCTCTGATATATTTGAAAATATTTAATAAGATATTAAGAAAGCAAATTATTATTTTTTGTGAATATAAAAAATTACTTTTTGAATCAGGAAAAATGAGATTACTGTAATCTTCCGTATTACTTTACAAAAGTTGGCAATGTAAACTTCTTTGAACATGGCTGAGAATTCAACTGAAGATAAAAAAAGATATCACACATATTACCCCCACCTACCTCCAACCACTGAAAATGGGTTCTTTCAGACAGGACAGACCATTGTCTATCACAATGACATCAGCTTATTGTGCAAACTTTCCACTGTGTAGACAAAATAACTGACTAGCTTCTCAGATCTGTCCCAGTTAAGCCATGAGTCACCACTCCCTATGCTCCTTCAACTTCTGTCAAGACACCACACAAGGGAATTGCCTTTGAATAGAACCTTTCCAACAGTCTGCCTCTGAATTCAGGTAAACAGTGGACACTAGCTCTGATATGCAGTAAAGCAAGTAGGTCTGGAGACTCTTTCAGAGGGCTCTCCATTGTATCTGTGCTGGGTACCTCACCCTGCTCGCACCAGCACCCTGTGCCAGCCTGAGGGGGTGGCCAGTACTGGGGAATCACACAGGGCTCTCTAGCAGTTCACAACAGTTGTGAACAGAACCATTTTTATGGCATCTTCATCTTTCTTGTTAAAACTTGATGCATTTCTCCAGCCTTTGCTATTGAATATATACTCTCACAGAGTTCTGAAAACTGAGGGTCAAGTTATATTTTGCTTGCATCTCAACTAGTGCTTAAAGAAACAAAAAACAAACTAAAAACACCCAGACACACATCCATTGGTATTTGGGGCAGCCAAAAATTTTTTTGAGAGCCCTAACTTATTTGAAATAATTAACAATAAAAGTCTTATGATGCACTAATGCTTTCTGCTACAAAAATCTGTTTCACATACGTATCATATCTCTGAGAGATAAGCAGGGCAGAGGTCTGACCACCTTCTCATGTACTCATTACCTACACAGACTTGAACAGTTCACTCAGTCTCCCCAGACCTTGGCACACGGGAAAGATAATTTCTGCCCCATTTTTTTTACTGTACGAATCAGTATTAAAATAAGAAAAAAAAAGTCTCTCATAAACTTGTTCATGGTTGTAATACGTAATACTAACACTCATTGAATATAAATTGCCTTTCTTTTGTGGATGTAGGGGAGGGGTTAGAGGTGGCCCAAATTCTGGGAAGGTGCTATGTCTTCCAGAGGGACAGGATTCACTTTGGATTGGGGAGTGGCGAGTTATAATGTAAGGCCTCCTTTTGGCTGTTTAGCCATTGACTATTTTATAAAACCTGAATATTTTTCAAGAGCCTCCTGAATGAATGATGACTGATGCCACTCTTGTTTAACTATAAATGGTTACTGTGGGTCAGTTGAACTTTCCAGATAGGAGTTCTCTCCATGCCTAGTTTTGATCTCTGGGTCAATGATATCACAGTGCTCAAGAGACTGGAGAAGTATAGGATGAACGTTTTTGTACTTTGAGAAGGTTTTTGGTGGAGGTAGTACTATGTCACTCCCCACCCTTCCCCACTAAATAATCTGTGTTCTTAGTAGTGAATAAGAAAGAGGAAGAATACAAGTAGGTGTTTTCCAAAGACTTTTTAGTAAATGTTCATTAGCTGCAAGCAGTTGGATTTCTGTGACAGCTGAATAATAGCTAGGACAATCACCTTTTATGTTATGGATGTTCCTCTTAGGCTATGGATCCAATAGGTCACCATGATGTAGCTCATCTCTCTATGAGGCCCCAGTATCCACCTACAAAGTCAAGGGTTCCTGCTTCCTCCATTATGCCACAAGATGAGATTGTGTGAATTTTTTTCCTTCCCTCTTGCAAAGAGAACTTTTTTATTGCGTTCACACAATCAAATGTGTTCACAATTACATCCATTTCCTTCTTTCATCTTGTCTGGTGCATTGAGTATGTGGAAGAAGTCAGGACTATTGGGCCTCATTGATCAGTTATTAAACTTTACTGAAGTCTACTCTGCACATTTTCATGGATGATCTAATTGCATCCTCAGATGCCACTTTTTTTAAAAAAATGAGGGTGGTATTTTTCTTTTCTCTGTTTGGCTCTAAAGACCCTAAGGTGTCCTATTTCTTTTCAGGCAAAAAATCAATATACAAAACTATTACCATTTTTGAGTAGTTACTATATGCCACACACTATTCTACACAACTTTAAGTAAGTTAATACAAGTTTCATGACCATCCTTTGAGGTTTATTTGATGACACTCATTTTACAGACGAGGAACATACAGAGTAATTCAGCTAAATAGGATACCTGGAATTTGGACGAGGGTCCTTCTGGCTTTCCCTCTAGGATAAACTGGATCTTCTGACTGAGGACAGGGACTCATGGAAAGGGATTCATGTGTTCTGTCCAATAAGCTCACCTGTTCTCTTTGGGACATCTAGCCAAACTTCCCTGGAGCTTTGTCAGCTACATAGAAAGGTTATTAAATGAATTTCCAGCATAACTCTAAAGGAGAAAATAAGCAATTTAAGATGATAGCCTGAGAAAAACCACACATTTTTTGATGCCTACACACTGAACACAATGAGGAAAGACAAGAGCACTTTTGTCCGTTCTGCCTTCCTCATGTTAGCAGCTTCCTTCTGGGGACACCTTCCTTCTGGGGCTCAGGTCACCTGTGCAAAACCACATGGCCCCAGCAGAGCCACTGTGAGCAAGTCTAAGCCAGATGCTTTAGGAAATTCAGAACACAGTCCAGGTCTTCTATATCTAACATTTATTATTTTGTTAATCAGAAAATAAAAGCAAAGAAAATATTTTGGAAGAAAGGAAAGTCTCAGAGAGGAGCTTTTTATTCTTTCAGTGGGATTGCAGCCAGGATCACAGATCACTACCCTCCCTCCCCCAGAAGAAACGGGCTAGGCCTATAGCACCCTTCCACACTATAGTTGTGTGGTTTCCTTCACTTCTGGGGAAACTGAGACTCCTGCACAATGTCTAGGAGATTCTGAGTGCAACATGGAGAATCTTTGAGACTTAAGAAGGCTTCTGTCTAAAAGCCATTAATCTCTGGTGTGTGCTGGGATTGCAACCTGCCCCAGGCAAGAACGTGCTCTTAGCATCTCTATGAGAACCCCCACAGTAACTCAAGTAGCAGCTAAAATGAGTTACTCTCTAGTTCTCACACAGAAGTACGGACATGATTGGGTATTGATATATAGAAATATGAGAGAGAGAGAGAGAGAGAGAGAGAGAGAGAGAGAGAGAGATCTGATATTTAAAAATGGAAGTTCTGAGAGGATAGGGTTGTATCTATCTGTTCAGCCCTTCAGCTCCTCCAAAAGTGACTGACATATGGAAGGTGGAAGGTGTTTGATACTTACTTGTTAATTAAAGGATGAATGACAAAAAGAATGAAAGTTGTGGACAAGTCCTGCCGGGGGGGGGGGGTGTGGATGACAGAGATGCAAAGACCCAACTCCAGGACCAGGTTCAGTGACGCAGATCCACTTTATTCATGAAGTAAGCTAGCTTATATATGTGGGTTTAGCCAATAGGATGTTACAGCGTGTCCTTCATAGCCAATGGCTGAAAAGATCAGGGATCTGCATGGTTGGCGCTAAGTCACTTCCTTAAAGCAGGCAAGCTCCCTTCCTGGGTATGCCCAGGAGGCTTCTGGGAGCTGGAGTATTCTCACAGCATTGCATCAGCCACAGCTGCTAGGAATGTGCTCTGCACTCCACCCACAGAAAGTGTGTTTTGATTAACCTCTAAATAAGGGACTCTTAGGACAAAAATTACAAATCATAGTAAAATGGCACAACTTATTTAAACATATTTACTGCTCTGAAAACTGGAACTTTAAAAGGGAAGAAATTTGGATCCAAAATGTTCAGTTTCCTGGACTGTGGTAGCACAAAGGATCAAGTGTCAACCTAGAACGCCGAGGTCACCAGTTTGAGGCTCAGGCTTGCCCAGTGAAGACATACACAAGAAGCAACTACTATGAGTTGATGCTTCCCTCTCCTCCTCTCCCCCCCCCTCTCTCATCTCTCTAACATCAATAAATAAAATACTAAAGAAAAGATGTTCAGCTAATTGCTCCTATGTGGTCCTCACTTCAGTCACAGAACACTATTCTGAGGACCGAGGGTCTGGGTAAGTTCTACTCCAAAATGCAGTCTTTTTACATTTTAGACATAGCTATTTTTATCTTTTCATAACCTAGTCTCAGTAGGTAACACTCAACCCTACATAATGTATTAAGCAAAGATTTCTCCCTTATCACCACTTCTTAGGAAAAATAAGCTAAATTTCTGTTGCAGCTTTTAGAGCATTAGCAAGTTAGACCTAGATGCTTTAATTTTACCTACATTTATTTAAAAACCAAAAGCATATCATGTGCCAAGCCACAAGAGGACAGCAGTGGTTTGAGATCTAGGCTGCTGCTACCTTTCTGTCTGGATTAGAATTACTGTGTTACCTGCTTGATTTAAAGACTGGTTTGTCATCTTGTTCCAAAGTTCTAATTTGAAGAGATCCACATTTATTTGAATGTATTGAAAAAACTCCCAGAATGATTTCTGCATTGCCAAGCTGAAACATCTGTTTTCCAGAATATTCTGATATCTTCAAATTTTCTGTTATCCCAAAGTCTCACTGAGAAAATACGAGAAATAATTGACTTAAAAGGCAAAATAGAAACAAGTCCTATGGTGTCATGTAACTCACATGACCTGAACTGGAGTACTATTTAAGGTCTTTAATTGAATATGCTCAATACCACAGAATTGTTATCACCATATTTTCTGTTACACTAGTCTTTCTAATCAATGATCCAAATAAACTCTATTACTTTTATAACATGTTTTGTTCACTAACTAAATATTTTACTCAAAAAAACACTATGTGTTGGGAATACATAATATGTACTAAGAATACAAATACAGTCAATTTTCAAATATGGCTGGAGTTATTCTTGGTGTGGTGCAGATAGAAGACAGACATATGAACTAATAAATTACAAGTCAATGTGATGATTTGCAATGCAGGCTATGCAAAAGCCTAGGGTTGGGAAAATTACTGCACGGGGGCAGGGACAGACAACCCCAGTGAGGAAGACTCTGCTAAGACTAGAGTTTAATGGATGGAAGTTTCCTTTGGGAAAAAAGTATCAGCTTCCTATTCTCACCCCCAAAAACATGTTCTCCACTTAAAATGACTAATTCTTAGTGAGATTTTATCATGGGTCAGGTGCTATGCTGTTTTGTGTGCATGATCTCATTTGTTAAACATAACAAATTTAAGAGGAAAGAATTAGGATTATCCAGTTTTACAGCTGACAACTAAGATTCAGAAAAGTAGATGAAACTGCCCAGTTTCACAACTAACCTTACCAGTTGAGACTTGAGATCCTGAGTGCTGTTATTTTCTACCTTCTTCTGATTCTTTTCTGTGGGTTTCCATTTTGGACTCCTTGCTCTCTGTTATCTTCTCTGCATCTCTTTCAGGCCGAGAAATTCACTCTACCCTCTGTTTTTTCCAGCTCAGTCAATAGGAACTTCCTGTCAATTCATTGATCTGTAGAGGCCACCCCTACTGCAGACATGGAGGGTGGCCCTGAACTGAGTGCCCCTTACACCCACTTTGTCCAAGGCACATGTTGCCTGTTGCAGTGCCTTCCACACCAGCTCTGATCATACCAATTATAAGCTAAGGCAGGGACAGGGACAGTGTGTCATTAATTATAACATTTTTTTTGTTCCAAGTACAAAGCCTGACATTTTCACTAGGAATTCATTGTGAATAAACAAATGAGTGACTAGAAGAACACAAATTCTACTTACTTAAGAACAAAACTTCTATTCCAACTTCTGTCCTCTTAAATCTCTGTGTAGGTGACTTTTGTAGGTAACAACCCATAATCTCTCTTTTTAATTTAATTTACTTATTTTTATTTTATAAATTTTATAATATTATGTTAGTTTTAGTTGTACACCCCAGTGATTAGACATTATATAATGTATTAAGTGATCATTGTGATAAATCTTGTAGCCATCTGACACCTTACATAGTTATTAGAATATTATTGATTATACCCTTTATGCTGTACTTTACATCACCATGACTACTCTGCAATAAGCAATTAATACATTTTTTAAAATTTATTGATTGATTTTAGAAAGAGGGACAGAGAGAGAGAAAAAAGAAAAACATCAATTTGTTGTTTCATTTTTTCATGCATTCATTGGTTTAATCTTTTCTTTTTAAGTGAGAGGAAGGGAGATAGTGACACAGACTTCCACATACACCCCAAATAAAATCCACCTGGCAACCCTGTCTTGGACTGATGCTCAATTCAATCAAGCTATTTCTAATGCCTGAAGCCGATACTCAGACCAACCTAGATATTCGAGGCTGATGCTCACCAGTTGAGCCATTGGCTGTGGGAGGACAAAAGGGAAAAAGGAAGAGAAGCTGATTGTCACTTCTCTTGTGTGCCCTGACTGAGAATCAACCCAGGATGTCCATACACTGGGCCAACGCTCTATCTACTGAGTCACCTGGTCAGGGCCATTGATTCTTATATGTACCCTGACTGGGGACTGAACCTGCCACCATGGTATATCAGGAAAGGCTCTAACCACCTGAGCTATGCAAACAGGGCAAATCTGTACTTCTTAATTTCTTCACCTTTTGCACCTAACCCCCTAATACCCTTCCCCTTGGACAGCTTTCAAAATGTTCTCTGTATCTATGAGTCTATTTCTGTTCTGCTTGTTCGTTTATTTTCTTTTTTAGATTCAATTGTTGATATATATGTATTTCTTGCCATTTTATTTTTCATATTTTTTATTTATTTTTCTTTTTATTTTATAATTTTATTTTTTTATAATTTTATTTTTTTAATGGGGTGACATCAATAAATCAGGATACATATATTCAAAGATAACAAGTCCAGGTTATCTTGTCGTTCAATTATGTTGCATACCCACCACCCAAAGTCAGATTGTACTCCGTCACCCTCTATCTTGTTCTCTCTGCGCCCCTCCCCCTCCCCCTTTCCCTCCCCCATTCCCCCCTCCTCCCCGTAACCACCACACTCTTATCAATGTCTCTTAGTTTCACTATTATGTGCCACCTACGTATGGAATAATACAGTTCTTGGTTTTTTCTGATTTACTTATTTCGCTTCGTATCATGTTATCAAGATCCCACCATTTTGCTGTAAATGTTCCGATGTCATCATTTCTTATGGCTGAGTAGTATTCCATAGTGTATATGTGCCACATCTTCTTTATCCAGTCATCTATTGATGGGCTTTTTGGTTGTTTCCATGTCCTGGCCACTGTGAACAATGCTGCAATGAACATGGGGCTGCATGTGTCTTTACAAGTCAATGTTTCTGAGTTTTGGGGATATATACCCAGTAGAGGAATTGCTGGGTCATATGGTAGTTCTATTTTCAGTTTTTTGAGGAACCACCATACTTTATTCCATAATGGTTGTACTACTTTACATTCCCACCAACAGTGGATGAGGGTTCCTTTTTCTCCACAGCCTCTCCAACATTTGCTATTACCTGACTTGCTAATAACAGCTAATCGAACAGGTGTGAGGTGGTATCTCATTGCCGTTTTGATTTGCATTTCTCTAATAGCTAAAGAAGATGAGCATCTTTTCATATATCTGTTGGCCATTTGTATTTCTTCCTGGGAGAAGTGTCTATTCATATCCTCTTCCCATTTTTTTATTGGATTGTTTGTTTGTTTGTTGTTAAGTTTTATGAGTTCTTTGTATATTTTGGATATTAAGCCCTTATCTGAGCTGTTGTTTGAAAATATCATTTCCCATTTAGTTGGCTTTCTGTTTATTTTGTTATCAGTTTCTCTTGCTGAGCAAAAACTTCTTAGTCTGATGTAGTCCCATTCATTAATTTTTGCCTTCACTTCTCTTGCCATTGGAGTCAAATTCATAAAATGCTCTTTAAAACCCAGGTCCATGAGTTGAGTACCTATGTCTTCTTCTATGTACTTTATTGTTTCAGGTCTTATGTTTAGATCTTTGATCCATTTTGAGTTAATTTTTGTACAGGGGGAGAGACTGTAGTCCAGTTTCATTCTTTTGCATGTGGCTTTCCAGTTTTCCCAGCACCATTTATTGAAGAGGCTTTCTTTTCTCCATTGTGTGTTGTTGGCCCCTTTATCAAAAATTATTTGACTATATATATGTGGTTTTATTTATGGACTCTCTATTCTGTTCCATTGGTCTGAGTGTCTATTTTTCTGCCAATACCATGCTGTTTTGATTGTGGTGGCCCTATAATAGAGTTTGAAGTCAGGTATTGTTATGCCCCCAGCTTCATTCTTTTTCTTTAGGATTGCTTTGGCTATTCGGGGTTTTTTATAGTTCCATATAAATCTGATGATTTTTTGCTCTATTTCTTTAAAAAACGTCATTGGAAGTTTGATGGGAATTGCATTAAATTTGTATGTTGCTTTGGGTAATATAGCCATCTTGATTATATTTATTCTTCCTAACCAAGAACAAGGTATATTTTTCCATCTCATTATATCTTTTTCAATTTCCCTTAACAATGGTTTATAGTTTTCATTATATAAGTCCTTTACATTCTTCGTTATGTTTATTCCTAAGTATTTTATTTTTTTTGTTGCAATCGTGAAGGGGATTATTCTTTTGAGTTCCTTCTCAGTTGTTTCATTGTTGGCATATAGAAAGGCTATTGACTTCTGTATGTTAATTTTGTATCCTGCGACCTTACTGTATTGACTTATTGTTTCTAGTAGTCTTTTTGTGGATTCTTTGGGGTTTTCGATGTATAGGATCATATCATCTGCAAAAAGTGATACCTTTACTTCTTCTTTTCCGATATGGATGCCTTTTATTTCTTTGTCTTGTCTGATTGCTCTGGCTAGAACCTCTAGTACCACATTAAATAAGAGTGGAGAGAGTGGACAACCCTGTCTTCTTCCTGATTTAAGGGGGAAAGCCTTCAGTTTAGTGCCATTTAATATGATGTTAGCTGATGGTTTATCATATATGGCCTTTATCATGTTGAGATATTTTCCTTCTATACCCATTTTGTTGAGAGTCTTAAACATAAAATTGTGTTGTATTTTATTGAAAGCCTTTTCTGCATCTATTGATAAGATCATGTGGTTTTTGTTCTTTGTTTTGTTGATATGGTGTATTACATTAACCGTTTTACGTATGTTGAATCATCCTTGAGATTCTGGGATGAATCCCACTTGATCATGATGTATTATTTTTTTAATATGTTGTTGTATTCGATTTGCTAGTATTTTGTTTAGTATTTTAGCATCTGTATTCATTAGAGATATTGGTCTGTAGTTTTCTTTTTTTGTGCCATCCTTGCCTGGTTTTGGTATGACGGTTATGTTGGCCTCATAAAATGTGTTTGGAAGTATTGCTTCTTCTTCAATTTTTTGGAAGACTTTGAGTAGAATAGGAACCAAGTCTTCTTTGAATGTTTAATAAAATTCGCTGGTATAGCCGTCAGGGCCTGGACTTTTATTTTTGGGGAGGTTTTTAATGGTTTTTTCTATTTCTTCTCTACTAATAGGTCTGTTTAGGCTTTCTGCTTCTTCTTGACTCAGTCTAGGAAGGTTGTATTTTTCTAGGAATTTATCCATTTCTTCTAGGTTGTTGAATTTAGTGGCATAAAGTTTTTCATAATATTCTACAATAATTCTTTGTATATCTACAGTGTCCGTGGTGATTTCTCCTCTTTCATTTTGGATTTTGTTTATATGAGTTCTTTCTCTTTTTTCCTTGGTAAGTCTTGCCAAGGGTTTGTCAATTTTGTTGATCTTTTCAAAGAACCAGCTCCTTGTTCTATTAATTTTTTCTATAGTTTTTCTGATCTCTAATTCATTTATTTCTGCTCTGATTTTTATTATCTCCTTTCTTCGGCTGGTTTTGGGTTGTCTTTGTTCTTCTTTTTCTAGTTCCTTAAGGTGAGAAGTTAAGTGGTTCACTTGGGCTCTCTCTTGTTTGTTCATATATGCCTGAAGCGATATGAACTTCCCTCTTATCACTGCTTTTGCTGCATCCCATAGATTCTGATATGTCGTATTGTCATTTTCATTAGTCTGTATATATCTTTTGATCTCTGCACTTATTTCTTCTTTGACCCATTCATTTTTTAAAAGTATGTTGTTTAGTTTCCACATTTTTGTGGGATTTTTTTTCTCTTTTTTGCAGTTGAATTCTAGTTTCAAGGCTTTATGATCAGAAAATATGCTTGGTACAACTTCAATTTTTCTGAATTTGCTGATGTTGTTTTTGTGGCCCAACATATGGTCAATTCTTGAGAATGATCCATGTACACTGGAGAAAAATGTATACTCAGTCACTTTGGGATGAAACGTCCTGTAGATGTCTATCATATCCAGGTGCTCTAGTGTTTTGTTTAAGGCCACTATGTCTTTGTTGATTCTCTGTTTGGATGACCGATCTAGAGCCGTCAGCGGTGTATTGAGGTCTCCAAGTATGATTGTATTTTTGTCAGTTTTTGTTTTAAGATCAATAAGTAGCTGTCTTATATATTTTGGTGCTCCTTGGTTTGGTGCATATATATTAAGAATTGTTATGTCTTCTTGATTCAGTGTCCCCTTAGCCATTATGAAATGGCCATTTTTGTCTCTGAGTACTTTTCCTGTCTTGTAGTCAGCATTATCTGATATGAGTATTGCTACACCTGCTTTTTTTTGGATGTTATTTGCTTGGAGTATTGTTTTCCAGCCTTTCACTTTGAATTTGTTTTTATCCTTGTTACTTAGATGAGTTTCCTGTAGGCAGCATACAGTTGGATTTTCTTTTTTAATCCATTCTGCTACTCTGTGCCTTTTTATTGGTGAGTTTAACCCGTTTACATTTAGTGTAATTATTGATACTTGTGAGTTCCCTATTGCCATTTTATATCTTGCTTTCTGTTAGTTTTGTGTCTTGTTTGATCCTTCTCTTTCGTTTTTCTATCTTTTGTTTTTATTTGGTTGTATTCCATACATCTTTCCTCTGTTGCTATCTTTTTTATCTCATGTGCTTCTGTGGTGGTTTTTTCAATGGTGGTTACCTTTGAGTAATGAAAAGGGTCCCTACCCTGTTCATTGTAGCGAACTATTTTGTGAGTACTTTTGCACTCCATCGTCCTTTGCTACTGTTAATCTCCATCTTCTCCCCCTCTTTCTTTTTGTTGTTGTCACAGTTTAAATTTGGTTTTATTGTGTTCTTCTTGGAGCTTTTACTTGTGGCTCTGTTTTTTTTTGTTCTTTGTATCTGATTGGAGAACCCCCTTTAGTAATTCCTGGAGTGGGGGTTTTCTGATGATAAATTCCCTCATCTTTTCTGTATCTGTGAATGTTTTTATTTCTCCTTCGTATTTGAAGGATAGCTTTGATGGGTATAGTATTCGTGGCTGAAAGTTCCTCTCTTTCAGGACTTTAAATATTGGGGTCCACTCTCTTCTAGCTTGTAGAGTTTCTGCTGAGAAATCTGATGATAATCTAATGGGCCTTCCTTTATATGTTGTATTCTTCTTTTCCCTGGCTGCCTTGAGAATTTTTTCTTTGCTGTTTGTTTGTGTCAATTTCATTATGATATGCCTTGGAGTAGGTTTGTTGGGGTTAAGAAAACTCGGAGTTCTGTTTGCTTCTTGAACTTGAGGCTTTAGTTCTTTCCACAGGCTTGGGAAGTTCTCATCTATTATTTGTTTGAGTATGTTCTCCATTCCATTTTCTCTCTCTTCTCCCTCTGATATACCTATTATTCTTATGTTATTCTTTTTGATGGAGTCAGATAATTCTTGTAGGGCTATCTCATTTTTTTTAATTTTTGAGTCTCTTTCTTCTTCTCTCTGTTGTGCCTCAAGTTGCTTGTCTTCTATTTCACTAATCCTCTCTTCTATCTGACCTGTTCTATTAGCTAAGCTTGTTATTTCGTTTTTCAGCTCGTGAATTGAGTTTTTCATCTCTGTTTGATTTGTTTTTATAGTTTCAATTTCCTTGGACATATATTCTTTGTGTTCATTGAGTTGTTTTCTGAGCTCCCTAAATTGCCTTTCTGTGTTTTCTTGTATATCTCGGAGGATTTTTAGTATTTCTATCTTGAATTCTCTGTCATTTAGCTCCAAGGTTTCCAATATATTAAATTTTTTCTCCATAGATTTTTCCTCATCTAGCTGTGTTACCTCTCTTTCTTTTGTATCCATGATATTCGATTTTCTCTTCCTTAATGGCATCTGAGGGTGGTTTTATTGATAGTATTAATGAGATTTAATAAAGAATAAAAAGTTAAAAAAATAACAATAAAAAAATAAAAAATCGAAAAGAGTTGTTTTTTTTAAAAAAAAATTAATAATGAAATAAAGAAAAATAAAATAAAAATTAAAAAAAAGGAAATTATTCCCCCCCTCCTTTTTTCCTCTCCTCTCCTCTTTCCTTTTTTTTGAGAAAATCTTGTGGTGGACTGTGAATTATAACAAACAATGCCTGTGATGGAGGGCCTGAATTGGGGAAAAGTAATAAAGGGGCAAAAGAAAAAAAAAAAAAAGAAAAAAAAAAGGAAAGAAAAAAGAAAAAAAAAGAGCGTATGGACCCACAAAAAGCAAATAAGGAAAAAATTTGGGTCAAGAATGAAATGATTTGCTTTTAGGTGTTGGTTGTCTAAGAGTTATGATGAGAGGAATAAGAGGAAAACGGAAAAATGGGGGGACAAATTAAAAAATTACTATTGTATTTAGTGGAACAAGAACTAGATAATATGGAGAGCCAGGGATGAGAGCACTGCTAGTGAGTTAAAAAGGTGAAGTAAAAACCCCCCAAAATGCCACAAACATAGGTTTGAGTCCCAGATAAGATAATTTGTTTGTTATTGAGGTTTGAATGAGAGGAGATGTAAAGGAGAAAGGAAGAAACTAATATAGAGGGAGAAAAGAAAGAGAGAGAAAAAAAGAGGTAACCACTAAAAGAAGAAAAAAGAAAGGAGAGAGAGAGAGAGTTAAGGGTTTTGGAGTGCAACCCTCATAGAGAGAAAGGAAGAGAAGAGAAAAGATAATGGGAGATGTAACACTTATGGGTAGTGTAGTTCAAGGACAGGAGAGAGTAAGACCGGTAGAGAGTTAATCAGCCAAATTGGAGGAGGAAAAAAAAGTATCAAGAATGAAGATAAGAGAAACAAACGAACAAATATAATAAAATGGGATAGGTTATAGTCTGCAGATTATTCTTGATTTTGAGAGGTTATCTTCTTGCTTTTTTTTTTTTCTCTCCCTCTTCCTGGTCGGTGACTCTGTACCCCAGGTTCTGCCCCTTTGGCACGCTCAGGTAGAGGTTTGCAGTTGATAAGTCTCTATGGCAATGTCATGTATTGTGCTTTAGTCTCGTTGGCAGTCGAGGCTCAATAGCATTTATAGGCTCTGACAGTGAGAGAGTCCATGTTCCTGGAGCCTTTCTCCTAGTCTTTCCTTCCTTAATTAGTAGCCTGGTAATCCAGCTATGGGGTTGCTGCTGCCTCTGCCTGGATAGTAAGAGGCTCAAAGAGCTGGCAACTCCCCACTCTATTTCCACTCAGCACAGGGCTCTGGGTAAGGCTCAGTCAGTCAGAGCTGCTAGCATAATCAGGCGGGCTTTCTGCCCACTCAAAGACCTCTGGCTCTGCCACTCTGTCCGGTAACACAAGCGGGCGCCCACTTCCGGGGTGCTTGGAGGAAACTCTCACTCACTGTCTGCAACCAGGATTTCCGGCCAGCAGTCTCACGCTCTGAGTGAAACCCCCAACCGCAGGGAAAAGTTGTAGCGTTGGAATTGGCTCTCGCTCCGTCCCCGTGCGCGGCTTTTGCAAGGCGCTGGGGCGGCTTGAGATTCCGCTTTGGCCCACACAAATGCCCCTGACTCTGCCCCTCTGTGCGATAACACGGGCGCGCACTGCCGAGGCACTCGGAGGAATCGCTCACTCCTTATCTGCGTGCGCAAACCAGGATATGAGGCCGGCCGCGGTTCCCTCTGAGTGAAACAGCCTCCAGCACGGAAAATCTCCACCGTTGGAATTAGTTCTCACTCCCTCCTGTGCGTGGCTTTCCCAGGAAGAAATTCTTGCCCACTAACTGCGCACCGACCAGGAGACCGGGTAAAATGGCTGCCCCGCTTGTCTTTCTTTGTTTGGGTTTGGCGTGAGTGTTAGCTTGTATTGCCCGGCTTGCCACAGGATCAGATTTTCCTCGGCTTGGATCTCTATGCCACAGCCTGGTTCGGCCGTTTGTGCTGCGGCGGCCTGGATCTATTCACCCCCTTTGCCCGCCTCAGTTTCTATATTCACAGTTACCAGAGAAAGCCGCCCTGTTTAGGTTAGTGAGGAAGGAGGAGCATTTCTTACTCCCTTCGGGGTTTGGTTATATATTTAGCCAATTTTTCACTCAATCATACCTTTGGGTGTATTGCGAAGCATCTGGAAGCTCCAAGTATAGGTTTTTCTGTTTCTGGTTGAAGATCTTGTTGAGTTTTGGGGGAGATTTATCGGTATCGCTTCCTACCCTGCCATTACTCTGATGTCATCCTCCTATTTTTCTTCTTCTTAAAGAAGACCCTTTAACATTTCATGTAATACTGGTCTGTTAATAATAAACTCCTTTAGTTTTTTCTTGTCCTGAAGCTTTTTATATATCCTTTGATTCTGAATGATAATTTTGCTAAGTAGAGTAATCTAGTTGTAGGTCCTTGTTTTTCATTACTTTGATTATTTTGTGCCAATTTGTTCTGCCCTGAAATGTTTCTGTTGTGAAATCATCTGATAGTCTTACAGGAGCTTGTAGGTAAATAACTGCTTTTTCTTTGCTGCTTTAAAGACTCTCACTTTGTCTTTAACCTTTTGCATTTTAATTATGATGTGTCTTGGTGTGGGCCTTTTTGGGTTCATCTTGTTTGGGAGTCTCTGTGCTTTCTGGACCTGTATATCTATTTCCTTCATCAGGTTAAAAAGTTTTGTCATATTTTTTCAAACAGGTTTTTATTTTCTTGGCTCCCTTTTTTCTCCTCTGGCATCCCCATGATGAATCTTGGAACACATGAAGTTGTCCCAGAGGATCCTTACATTGTCTTCAATTTTTTGGATTCTTTTCTCTTTTTGCTGTTCTGATTGGATGTTTTTTGCTTCCTTGTATTCCACATCGCTGATTTGATTCTCACCTTCTTCACTCTACTGTTGATTCCCTGTAAATTATTCATTTCAGTTAGTGTATCCTTTATTTTTGACTATTTTTTTATGGTTTCCATGTCCTTTTTTTTTTTTTTTTTCTTCTTCTTCATTTTTCTGAAGCTGGAAACGGAGAGAGACAGTCAGACAGACTCCTGCATGCACCCGACCGGAATCCACCCGGCACGCCCACCAGGGGGCGACGCTCTGCCCACCAGGGGGCGATAATCTGCCCATCCTGGGCGTCGCCATGTTGTGACCAGAGCCACTCTAGCACCTGAGGCAGAGGCCACAGAGCCATCCCCAGCGCCCGGGCCATCTTTGCTCCAATGGAGCCTTGGCTACGGGAGGGGAAGAGAGAGACAGAGAGGAAAGCGCGGCGGAGGGGTGGAGAAGTAAATGGGCGCTTCTACTGTGTGCCCTGGCTGGGAATCGAACTCTGGTCCTCCACACGCTAGGCCGATGCTGTACCGCTGAGCCAACCGGCCAGGGCTCCATGTCCTTTTTTAATGCTTACTTTTTGTTAAAGTTCTCACTAAGTTTATTGAGCACTCTTTTTTCTTCATATTTTTTATTTATTTTAATTTATTGTGTTTACACAGATTCTAGTGTTGCCCTGAATGCATCCCCACTCCCCCATATTCCCCTCAACATCTCCCTTGTTGCCTTTCCCATAGTGTCCTCCCCCTTTCCTTCAGGTTTATCCCCTTCTCTCATCACCTTTCCCTTTGTCCTCTTTTCCTCTAGTCCCTTTGATCTCTCCTCTGTCTCAATTCCGTTACTCAATCCACATTGTTCATTGGAATCCTCAAATGAGTGAGGTCATATGATATTTTTCTTTTTCTGCCTGGCTTATTTCACTTAACATAACAGTTTCCAGGTCGATCCAGGTTGTCGCAAAAGGTAAGATTTCTTCCTTTTTCATAGCCACATAGTATTCCATTGTATATAGCTTTTTTTTCACATTTTATTAATTTTAATGTGGTAACATTAATAAATCAGGGTACATATGTTCAGAGAAAACATCTCCAGATTATTTTTGCATTTGATTATGTTGCATACCCCTCACTCAAAGTCAAATTGTCTTCTGTAACCTTCTATCTAGTTTCTTTGTGCCCCTCCCCTCCCCTCACTCCCTTTCTCTACTTCCTCGCCTCCCCACTCCCCCCCCCCGTTATCATCACATTCATGTCCATGTCTCTGAGTCTCATTTTTGTGTCCCTTCTATCTATGGATTCATATAGTTCTTAGTTTTTTCTGATTTTCTTATTTCACTCCATATAATGTTATCAAGATCCATCCATGTTATTGTGAATGATCTGATGTCATCATTTCTTATGGCTGAGTAGTATTCCATAGTATATATGTACCAAAGCTTTTTAATCCACTCAACCACTGACGGACACTTGGACTGTTTCCAGATCTTTGCTACTGTGAACAATGCTGCCATAAACATAGGGGTGCATTTCCTCTTTTCAAACAGTGCTATGGTGTTCTTGGGGTATATTCCTAAAAATGGTATAGCTGGGACAAAAGGCAGATCAATTTTTTTTTTTGAGGAATCTCTATACTGTTTTCCACAGTAGCTGCACCAGTCTGCATTCCCACCAGCAGTGCAAGAGGGTTCCCTTTTCTCCACATCCTTTCCAGCATTTATTCTGTGTTATTTTGTTGATGAGCGCCATTCACTGGTGTAAGGTGATATCTCAGTGTGGTTTTAATTTGCATTTCTCTAATGATTAGTGATGTTGAGCATTTTTTCATATGCCTATTGGCCATCTGTATGTCCTCTTTGAAGAAGTGTCTATTCATTTTTTTTTGCCCATTTTTTGTTAGATTATTTGTCTTCCTGGTGTTGAGATTTACAAGTTCTTCATAAATTTTGGTTATTAACTCCTTATCAGACGTATTGTCAAATACACTCTCCCATTGTGTAGTTTGCCTTTTTATTCTGTTCTTATTGTCTTTAGCTGTGCAAAAGCTTTTTAGTTTGATATAATCCCCTTTGTTTATCCTGTCTTTTATTTCACTTGCCTGTGGAGATAAATCAGCAAATATATTGCTGCGAGAGATGTCGGACAGCTCACTGCCTATGTTTTCTTCTAAGATGCTTGTGATTTCACGGCTTAAATTTAAGTCTTTTATTCATTTTGAGTTTATTTTTGTGAATGGTGTAAGTTGGTGGTCTAGTTTCATTTTTAGGCTGGCATTCGTCCAATTTTCCCAACACCATTTGTTAAAGAGGCTGTCTTTACTCCATTGTATGCTCTTACCTCCTTTGTCAAATATCCTTTGTGCATTAAGATGTGGGTTTATTTCTGGGTTCTTTGTTCTGTTCCATTGATCTATATGCCTGTTCTTATGCCAGTACCAGGCTGTTTTGAGTACAATGGCCTTTTACTATAAGTTGATATAAGAAGTGTGATACCTCCCACTTTATTCTTCTTTTTTAATATTGCTGAGGCTCTTCATGTTCTTTTTTGGTTTCATATAAATTTTTAGAATATGTGATCTATATCTTTAAAGTATGTCACTGGTATTTTAATCGGTATTGCATTAAATTTATAAATTGCTTTTGGTAATATAGACATTTTAATGATGTTTATTCTTCCTAACCATGAGTACAGTATATGCTTTCACTTGTTTTTATCTTCCCTAATTTCTTTTATCAATGTTTTATAATTTTCCAAATACAAGTCTTTAGTCTTTTTGGTTAAATTTACTCCTACGTAATTTATTTATTTTATTATTTTTTTATTAATTTTATTAGGGTTACATCAATAACTCAGGGTACATATGTTCAAAGAAAACATGTGCAGGTCATCTTGTCAATCAATTATGTTGCTTACCTATCACCCAAAGTCAGATTGTCCTCTGTCAACTTCTATCTAGTTTTCTTTGTGCCCCTCTCCCTCCCCCTTTCCTTCTCCCTCTCCCCCCACCCCCCATAAACACCACACTCTTATCAATGTCTCTTAGTCTCGCTTTTATATCCCATCTATGTATGGAATAATGCAGTTCCTTTTTTTCTGATTTACTTATTTTATTTCGTATAATGTTATCAAGATCCCACCATTTTGCTGTAAATGATCTGATGTCATCATTTCTTATGGCTGAGTAGTATTCCATAGTGTATATATGCCACATCTTTATCCAGTCATTTATTGAAGGGCTTTTTGGTTGTTTCCATGTCCTGGCCATGTGAACAATGCTGCAATAAACATAGGGCTGCATGTGTCTTTATGTATCAATGTTTCTGAGTTTTGGGGGTATATACCCAGTAGAGGGATTGCTGGGTCATAAGGTAGTTCTATTTTCAGTTTTTTGAGGAACCACCATACTTTCTTCCATAATGGTTGTACTACTTTACATTCCCACCAACAGTGAATGAACCAACAGTGAACCTGTCTTGTTAATAAGAGCTAACCTAACAGGTGTGAGGTGGTATCTCATTGCAGTTTTGATTTGCATTTCTCTAATAACTAAAGAAGATGAGCATCTTTTCATATATCTGTTGGCCATTTGTATTTCTTCCTGGGAGAAGTGTCTGTTCATGTCCTCTTCCCATTTTTTATTGGATTGTTTGTTTGTTTGTTGTTGAGTTTTATGAGTTCTTTGTGTAGTTTAGATATTAGGCCCTTATCTGAGCTGTTGTTTGAAAATATCATTTCCCATTTAGTTGGCTGTCTGTTTATTTTGTTATCAGTTCCTCTTGCTAAGCAAAAACTTTTTAGTCTGATGGAGTCCCATTCATTAATTTTTACCTTCACTTCTATTGTCTTTGGAGTCAAATTCATAAAATGCTCTTTAAAACCAAGGTTCATGAGTTTAGAACCTATGTCTTTTTCTATCGTACTTTATTTTTTTGGTTTCAATAGTGAAGGGGATTGTTTCCTTAATTTTTCTTTCTGACAGTTCATTGTTGGCGTATAAAAATGCCTCTGATTTCTGAGTATTAATTTGAAATCCTGCCACTTTGCTGAATTCATTTATCAGGTTCAGTAGTTTTTTGACTGAGACTTTAGGGTTTTCTATATACAATATCATATCATCTGCAAACAATGATAGTTTTACTTTTTCTTTTCCAAACTGAATGCCTTTTATTTCTTCTTCTTGTCTGATTGCTGTGGCTAGAACTTCCAGAACTATGTTGAATAAGAGTAATGAAAGGGGCACCCCTGCCTTGTTCCTGATCTTAAGGGGTTTGCTTTTAACTTTTAACCATTGACTTTGATGTTGCTGTGGGTTTGTCATAGATGGCCTTTATCATATTGAGGTACATTTCCTGTATTGCCAATTTGCTGAGAGTTTAGATCATGAATGGGTGCTGGATTTTATCAAATGCTTTTTCTGCATCTATTGAAATTATAATGTGGTTTTTCTCTTTCCTTTTTTTTATTTGATGAATCACATTGATTGATTTGTGAATATTGTACCAGCCTTGCCTCCCCAGAATAAACCCCTCTTGATCATGATGTATTATTTTTTCCATATGTTGTTGAATCTGGTTTGCTAATATTTTGTTGAGGATTTTAGCATCTATATTCATCAGGGATATTGGCCTATAATTTTTTTTCTTTGTTTTGTCTTTGCCTGGTTTTGTAATCAGAATTATGCTCGCCTTATAAAAGGAGCTTGAAATTCTTCCCTCCTCTGGAATTTTTTGAAATAGCTTGAGAAGGATAGGAGTTAGTTCTTCTTTGATTATTTGGTAGAATTCACTTGTGAAGCATCAGGCCCAGGACTTTGTTGGGAGTTTTTGGTAACTGTTTTGATCTCATCTGCTGTAATTGGTCTGTTTAGGTTTTCTGATTCTTCCAGATTGATTTTTGGAAGATTGTATGTTTTAAGGAATTTATCTCTTTCATCTAAGTTGTCTACTTTTTTGGCATACAGTTCTTCATAGTATTTTTAAAAAATATTTTGTATTTCTGTGTGTCAGTTGTTATTTCTCCATTCTCCTTTCTAACTTTATTTATTTGAGTTCTTTCTCTTTTTTTCTTGGTAAGTCGACTTAAAGGTTCATCAATCTTGTTTACCTTTGTAAAGAACCAGCTCCTTGTTTTGTTGATCCTCTGTATTGTTTCTTTAGCCTCTATGTCATTTATTTCTGCTCTGATCTTTACTATTTCCTTCCTTCTACTACATTTGGGCTTTACTTGCTGTTCTTTAACTAGGTCTTTTAGATGCATGGCTAAGTTGTTTATTTGAGCTTTTTCTAACTTCTTAAAGTGTGCCTGTACTGCTATGAACTTCCCTCTCAGTACTGCTTTTGTTGTGTCCCATAAATTTTGAGTTGTTGTATGCTCATTATCATTCATTTCTAGGAAATTTTTTATTTCTTTTTTGATCTCATTGTCAATCCATTTGTTATTTAACAACCTGTTATTTAGTTTCCATGTGTTTGAGCATTTTTGAGTTTTTCTGTTGTGGTTGATTTCTAGTTTCATGCCATTGTAATCAGAGAAAGAGCTTGATATGATTTCAATCTTCTTAAATTTGTTGAGACCACTTTTGTGCTCTAACATGTGGTCTATCCTAGAGAATGTACCATGAGCACTTGAAAAGATTATATATTCTGCTGCTTTAGGGTGAAAGGTTCTGAAGATATCTGTGAAATCCAGTTGATCTAGTGTGTCCTTTAAGTCTGCTGTTTCTTTGTTAATTTTCTTTCTTTATGATCTATCTAGTGATGTTATAGTATTGCTGTTGATCTCTCCATTTATATCCATCAAGTCTGCTTTATATATTTAGGTGCTCGTATATTAGGTGCGTAAATATTTATAATATTTATATCTTCCTGTTGGGTTGCTCCCTTTATCATTATGTAGTGTTCTTCTTTATCTCTTACTATAGCCTTTGTTTAAAGTCCATTTTGTCTGATATTAGTATTGCTACTTCAGCTTTTTTTAATTTCCATTTACATAAAATATTTTTTTCCATCCTTTTACCCTTAGTCTATGTGCATCTTTTGTTCTAAGGTGTGTCTCTTTTAGACAGCATATGTATGGGTCCTGTTTTCTAATCCATGAAGCTATCCTGTGTCCTTTGATTGGATTATTTAATCCATTTACATTTAAGGTTATTATTGATACGTAGTTATTTATTGCCATTTTATTTTTTAAAGCTGTATTTCTCTTTTGCTATATTATCTTCCCACTTTGATCTGTTTACAACAGGCCCCTCAACATTTCCTGTAGCATTAGTTTGGTTGTAATATATTCCTTGAGTTTTGTTTTGGTCTGGGGAGCTTTTTATTTCTCCTTCGATTTTTAATGATAGCCTTGATGGATAAAGTAGTCTTGGTTGTAGGTTCTTGTTCTGCATCATTTTGAATATTCCTTGCCATTCCCTTCTGGCCTCAAGTGTTTCTGTTGAGAAGTTTGATGTCATCCGTATGGGGGCTCCTTTGTAGGTGATAGCCTTTTTTTCTCTTGTAGCTTTTAATATTTTCTCTTTATCACTTAGTTTGGTATTTTAATTGTGATGTGTCTTGGTGTAGATTTCTTTGGGTTTCTCTTTAATGGAGTTCTCTGTGCTTCCTTGTAAAGCATTTTTAAAAAATTTTATTTTATTTATTCATTTTAGAGAGGAGAGAGAGAAGAGAGAGAGAGAAGGGGGGAGGAGCTGGAAACATCAACTCCCATATGTGCCTTGCCTGGCAAGCCCAGGATTTTGAACCAGTGACTTCAGCATTTCAAGGTCGACACTTTATCCACTGTGCCACCACAGGTCAGGCTCTCTGTGCTTCTTGAACTTCTGAGAGTTTCTCCTGCCTTAATTGAGGCAAATTTTCAGCTATGATATGTTTGAGCAAAGTCTCTATCCCTTGTTCTTTCTCTTCTTCTTCAGGAACCACTATGATGCAGATGTTATTTCTCTTTATGTTGTCACAGAGCTGTCTTAGAGTTTCCTCAGACTTTTTGAGTCTCTTTTCTTTTTTCTTTTATGCTTCCATGCCTTCATTCTACTTGTCCTCTAACTCGCTGATTTGATCTTCAGCTCAATCTATTCTGTTTTTAATTCTTCATTTCTGATATTGTATTTGTCATCTCTGACTGATTCTTTTTTAATATTTCAATGTCTTTTTTTATTCCTGCTATTTATTTAGGTGTTTGTAATGACTATCCATTTTTGTTCTAAGATTCCTAAGCATCCTTATAATCATTATTTTGAACTCTGTATCTGGAAGTTTGGTATTTTCATATTACTCAGTTCATTTCCTTGAGGTTTCTTTTGTGGTTTTATTTGTATTGCACTTCTCTGTCTTCTCATTATGTCTGTTAGTTTGGGTGTATTGTTTGTAGAGCTGGTTGAGTCTAGGCTTGGTGTTGTCTCTCTCCAGTTTTCTTTTTTTTTTTTTAATTATAATTTTATTTTTTTAATGGGGCGACATCAATAAATCAGGTTACATATATTCAAAGATCAACAAGTCCAGGTTATCTTGTCTTTCAATTATGTTGCATACCCATCACCCAAAGTCAGATTGTCCTCTGTCACCTTCTATCTAGTTTTCTTTGTGCCCCTCCCCCTCCCCCTCTCTCTCCTTTCCTCTCCCCACCCCCCATAACCACCACACTCCTGTCCATGTCTCTTAGTTTCACTTTTATGTCCCACCAATGTATTGAATTCTGCAGTTCTTGTTTCTTATGGCTGAGTAGTATTCCATAGTGTATATGTGCCACATCTTCTTTATCCAGTCATCTATTGACAGGCTTTTTGGTTGTTTCCATGTCCTTGCCATCTCTCCAGTTTTCAACTGTGTTATTTCTAGGTCTTCTTGAGTTGGCATCAGCTATTATTTGTAATCCACTTTTGGATTTGGGCTGCTTTGAAGTCTTGATCTGTTTGTTTTCTTACAGGTGATAGTCTTGTTTACTGATCTCATCAGGGAGCTTATTTGAAATTGTATCCAGGAATGCAGTGGTTGTAACTTGAGACTCTGAAGGCCTCATCTGCCAGTTACTCTCTCTGGGGGCAGGGTGTTTCCTGAGCTTCATTAGGGTGAGGTGTATCTCAGATCTCCATGCCCCTTCTTTCCACTTCTTGTTTTCAGCTGTGTCTTCTTGTGCTGATTGGAGCTGGAGAGATGTCTGGATATCTGTGACCCAGAAGCACTTTGTATTTTGTTTTGTGGAATGATCAGCCCCTTCCCCAGCTATGACCAACTCCAGCACTGGATGAGTCAGCCTCTCAGGTCATCCAATGCATTCCTCTGCCCCTCACTGTGTATGTCTCTCTCTCTCCTCTGTCTTTATGGAAGACAAGCCAGTCCTTTCAACACACCTCATTCCCTGGTCGTCAAGCAAGTGTCTGTGAGCAATATTTTCTGCTCATTTCCTTGGAGTTAGAGTCCTTCTGGGCCATCAACCTCACCCCCTCTCTGTTCCTGTAAGCAGGGGAGATTCAGGCACTTCCTACCAGGTTTGGTGTGGCTTCTTCTTTGCTCCTTGGTTTTTGAGAGCTGTTCTTGTAGTCCAGAGTTGGTTTTTCATGCTGATTGTTCCTAAATTAATTTGTAATTCAGTTCAGTGGTGTGAGCTGGGAGTCTGTGCGTCTGTCTTCTCCACTGCCATCTTCAGTTTTCTGTATATAGCTTTTTAATCCACTTTTCCATTGACAGACACTTGGGCTATTTCCAGATCTTCACTATTGTGAACAATGCTGCCAAGGAATATACAAACAAGTGGAAATATATACCATGCTCATGGTTATGAAGAATAAACATCATCAAAATGTTTATATTACCCAAAGCAATTTATAAATTCAATGCAATACCAATTAAAATACCAATGACATACTTCAAAGATATAGAACACATATTCCAAAAATTTATATGGAACCAAAAAAGAACACAAATAGCCTCAACAATCTTGAAAAGGAATAATAAAGTGAGAGGCATCACACTTCTTGATATAAAGTTATACTACATGGCCATTGTACTCAAAACAGTTTGTTACTGGCATAAGAACAGGCTTATAGATCAATGGAACAGAACAGAAAACCCAGAAATAAACCCACACCTTTATTTACAATTGATATTTACAAAGGAGGTAAGAGCATACAATGGAGTAAAGAAAGACTCTTCAACAAACGATGTTGGGAAAATAGGACAGCTATGTGCAAAAAAATGAAACTAAACCACCAATTTACATCATTCACAAAAATAAACTCAAAATGGATAAGAGACTTAAATGTAAGCTGTGAAATCATAAGCATCTTAGAAGAAAACATAGGTAGTAAGTTCTCCAACATCTCTCACAGCAATATATTTGCTGATTTGTCTCCACAGGCAAATGAAATAAAAGAAAGGATAAAGAAATAGGACTATATCAAACTAAAAACTTTTGCACAACTAAAGACAATAAGAACAGAATAAAAAGACAAGCCACACAATGAGAGAACATATTTGACAATACATCTGATAAGGGGTTAATAACCAAAATTTATAAAGAACTTGTGAAACTCATCACCAGAAAGGTAAACAATCCAATCAAAATGTGGGCAAAAAACCAAATAAACACTTCTCCAAAGAGGACATACCGATAGCCAATAGGCATATGAAAAATACTCAACATCACTAATCATTAGAGAAATGAAAATTAAAACCACAATGAGATATCACCTCACACCAGTCAGAATGGTGCTCATGAACAAAACAACACAGAATATTGAACATTTTCGTAATTAGTGATTTGAACTCTGCATCTAATATGTTCATTGCTTCCATTTTGTTTAGTTTATGATCTGGAGATTTCTCCTGTTCTTTCATTTGGTACATGCTTTTTTGTCATCTCCTTTTGACAGCTTTCCTGTGTTTGTTTACTTCCCTTTTATGTCTCCAAGGGATGGTAGAGTATCTTTATATAGTAGGTGTTCTGCAGGGTCCAGTGGCACAGCCTCCCCAGTCACTCAAGCTGGATACTTGAGGTGTATCTCTCCACCCATGTAGACTGTGTACACTCTTCTGTTATTTAGCCTTTATTGCTGTTGGCATGTTGATGGGAGGGATTTGCCCCCAGGCTGATCAGCTGCAAGGACTGGCAGTGATCACTAGCCACCAACCTCTGGCCACAATGTAAAAACAACCAGAATTATGTGTGGCAGAAGCCAAGGGAAGAGCAAGTTTGATGAAGAAGGTTTTTTAACAACATAGAAAGTTCATAATAGTGAGAAATTAATTTACTAATTTAGAATTTAAAAATTAAGGCAGAATTTTAAAAAATTATTTATTGATTGATTTTAGAGAAAGAGGAAGGGAAGTAGGGAGAGAGAGAAACATCAATTTGTTGTTTTATTTATTTATGCATTTTTTGGTTAATTCTTGTATGTGCCCTAACCAGAGATTGAACCCACAACCTTGGTGTATTGGGATGGCACTCTAATCAACCGAGCTACTCGGCCATGGTAGGGCAGAATATTTTGGAATATGGTATATTATGAGAAATGATATGCTTGTTGGGAAAGCTAAGAGATAGACTCAAGAAAATGAGGTGGTGAGAAGATACAAAATCAAATTTGCCAACCTCAAAAAGGCTGCCCCCTTCCAGGGCCCTATCATTCTGTGAGCATATGAAAAGATAAGTCATAGGCTTGATGCTGCAGGTTAAAAGAAAATTATGTATTTTAAAAAGTTTCTTTGTCGTGAAATTTTACAGTGTCTTTAGACCCAAAGGCTAAAAAAATTAACTGCCTGCCCAATTTCTAATAAAAGACTTTACCTATTCACTTTGCTCAGGCTATATTTACATGTTTCTAGACAGTGTGTTGCTATAAGATTTATTATTTGTGGTTAAAGTTGGTGTAAAAGGAGAGAACATCCATGATTAAATGTGTACCAAGTTTTATTATATGCATATCATTTTTATTATATGGCTAAAGTATAATTCAATCATTTACTTGGCATGAGTAGAATTTACAAATCTTTCTCTCCCTCAACCTTTGTGTGTGTTTGTGTGCATGTGTTTGCACATGCGCGCGTGTATGTTGTGAGTTCACTTTAATGATTCATTCAAGACAGAGATGGCCAGCTGAGCCAGGAAGAGCTATGTTGATCATTGGAATTTTTAAGAAAGTGAAACTAGGTACACTGAAAGTTGTTTTTTTTTTTCAGAATAGGAATTAGAAATGGGCGTGAAGTTGAGTTCCCATCTCAGATAGAGGATAAGGTCCTGGTTTGTAAAATCAGAATGTTTTCTTGAATGCAGTAAGAAATTCAAGTAGACCAGTTCCCTGCAAAAGAAGATAACACTCAAAATGCTGGAAGGGATGAAATCTGGAAGGGGAGAATTCAAATAGATCTTTTTTGTGTGATTAGTTCCACTTTATTTTTTCAAATATTTAACTGTAATTGTTTGGTAGTTGTTTCATCCACATGGGAAGCCAGCACAACTAAAAATATATAGGCTTTCAGGTGGGCTGGGAGGAAGCAACCAGCAGAGAGCTGAGCTCACATCAGGGCTGATAATAATCAACTTTTGCACTGCAGGTGGAACTTACAACTCCACTTGGGCCTGGGTCCAGCAGGGCTGGACAGAATGGATGTTCATGAGCTAGCAATAATGGTTTAGTGAGCCTTCTCACAGGGAGGATTCCCTGAATGAACCAGATGCATGTGGCCCCAGGGGAAGAGAAAAACATTTGCTGGGGGAGTTGCGAGTTCTATAGTGGTTTTTTTAAATCTTATTTTTATTAATTTTAATGCAGTGACATTGATAAATCAGGGTACATATGTTCCAAGAAAACATCTCCAGATTATTTTGACCTTTGATTATGCTGCATACCCCTCACTCAAAGTCAAATCTTCCTCCGTCACCTTCCATCTGGTTCTCCCTGTGCCCCTACCCTTCCCCCCATCCCCTCCCTCTCCTTCCTCGCCCCCTCCGCACCCCTCCACCCCACTCCCTCTTACCATCACATTCTTGTCCATGTCTCTGAGTCTCATTTTTATGTCCCATCTATGCATGGGTTCATATAGTTCTTAGTTTTTTTCTGGTTTACTTATTTTACTCTGTATAATGTTATCAAGGTCCATCCATGTTATTGTAAATGATCCGATGTCATCATTTCTTATGGCTGAGTAGTATTCCATAGTATATATGTACCAAAGCTTTTTAATCCACTCATCCTCTGACGGACACTTGGGCTGTTTCCAGATCTTCGCTACTGTGAACAATGCTGCTATAAACATGGGGGTGCATTTCTCCTTCTGGAACCGTTCTATGGTGTCCTTGAGGTATATTCCTAAAAGTGGAATGGCTGGGTCAAAAGGCAGTTCGATTTTCAATTTTTTGAGGAATCTCCATACTGTTTTCCACAGTGGCTGCATCAGTCTGCATTCCCACCAGCAATGCAGGAAGGTTCCCTTTTCTCCACATCCTCGCCAGCACCCATTCTGTTCAAATCGATCTTTTAAGCATAATAATAAAAAAGTGAAGAGTGTTTTGGAGCTCCAATACCCTTTTGTTTAAAAATTATTGATTTGCTTAAAATTAGAAGATTTTGACCCTGATTTTTATGTATCTTGCTTTCTTTCTTCCATATCTTACTTTTTTCTACCTTTTATTTATGAAATGCTAGACTAGTTCAGACTAAAGGAAAGTATTTAGGTTTATGAGTGGATGCAGGGTAAGTATGTATGTAGGTCTTGAGGTGAGCTGAAAAATGAACAGGAATATATATTTGGGTTTGCTGATTCGTCACCCTTTCTACTTGTGGGTTTCTCCCAAGAGCTTTCTTTTCTCTCTGAAGAGCATTTTCTTACATGAAATATATATATGAGTTTGTAAAACAAAATAAAACTAAATGTTCTATATTGTGCAACAGTTCTTGCAGTATTGTCTTGAAATAGGTCATTTATATAGAGACCCAGAAGAACAAAACTTCTGTCTTTAGCTTTCTTACCTCTCAGGACCACATCCAGGGCTCTATAGGGAAGAAATTCATAGCACTGGAGTCCTTCAGAAATCACAATGTGTTCTTCTGCCAATTTTTATGAGTCATAAAATAGTGGAAACTATTGATAAGATCAGAAATCGGTCTATGTTCTACTAAAATTCCTTCACCAACTTGCCACATCTTAATACATATCTCTTTTGTTTTTAAGGGGATGGTCATATTGAGTTATTTTGTAAGAACAAAGACAGAAATAATTAGTGTGTATATAAATAATCTTTAAACTTTCTCTAAATAAGGCAATGCTAGAAATAGTTTACAATATAACAGGATTAAGATACTGAACATATAAATTTATTTGTGGATAAGAATAATTTGGTAAATATGGAGCAACTTTTCTTGAGCATTTTCTGTAACACATTTTTGTAATTTAATGGGCAGAAGATCATTACGTGGTTATAGAATTATTTTCAGGGTCTCTGGCTGGACTTTTTAAAATGCATGATCATGGAGCAAAATTTTACTATGATGAAACTATTTAAATGTTGCTTTAAAGGCACAAATCCCAATGGAAAATTTCCAGATACTTAATAATTGTTTCCAGTTCTAATTTTCCTCATGGGAAGGTAACAGAAAAGCAGATATTTTAAGCTATTTAGAGAGTCTGTTAAAGTGGATGCTTAGTTGAAAAAACAACAACAAAACAAAACAGTAAACAGAGGTATTTAAAAATAGAATTATAGAAATTTCAAGTATTTGAAAGGGAATTCTACCAATGTTCTATGACCCAGATTGATTTTACAAATGTATATGAGCTCCTATTAATTTTTACCTTTCCCTTCTTTTTCTAAACCCAAAAGCAACTACCTGGAGTTGGGGTCAGGTTAGACTGACTGACTGTGAGTCTCTACCTTGACCATAGCATGTGAGCTGCTGGCAAGTGCAGCCCACAGGAAGTAGAATTCTCCTCAGCTGGGCTAGATACCTGACAGTGTCTCCCTTTGGATATGCTGCTTGTGAGGCTAATTGGATCCTTCTCTGATGTTGTCTGAAGCTGGCAACTAGTTGTATGGTTGTGTTGGTTCTCAACCTCTTGGGAGGGAACCTGGTGCAGGCCACTGTAAGACATTGCCTATGACTTGCTCTCAGCAACCTGTTTGGAGCTACAAGTGGTCCAATTTGTGGTTGCCTCTGCGGGGCTTAGATGCATACAGGAAGGACCAAGCTGCGCACCAAGGATGGTTTTACCAGCACCAGTCCTGAGGGCAGGTTAGCAAAAGTCCCAAGGAACCCCAAGATCAGCCTCTGGCTGCCTCCTGTTAGGCTCAGTCACTGAAAAAGCTTTTGGTTGAGTCCAGAGAATGGGGCTAGTGGCCCCATAGGGGAGATGCCAGTCAGATTTCAGGGAAGGTGGTAGGTGTGGCCCCCACCTCAGAGTCATAGGTCTCAGTCTTTCTTGGATTTTCCTCTCATTTCAGCAAGACCAAGCCTCTAAGAGTTGAGAGGGTGGGGTCTCTGGAGCCAGGTGGTGGTTCTATTGAATCCCCTAATAGGAGGAAGTGCCAATCTGATTCACAGAAAAGTGCAGGAAATGACCCCCACCTCAAAGCCAGACAAGTGAGTCAATGTCAAACCCTGTCTGTCCAAACCTCTACTCCCTGGCCAAAGTTGCTGACTCTTCAGTAGGGCCTAATCTCTGCAGGGTGGGGCGAGAGAGGTTTCCAAGTTTAGGCAGTTGCTTTTCTCAAGCTGATGCCATAAAGAGGGGAGTGCTTAATTCAAGAAATAAGAAGACTGCAGTTTTGGAGGATAACTCAGCACAGGGATCCAGGTAGCTATTCCCACTGTGTCTCTACCCAGAGCAGCAAACCCTGGATTCTCCTCATGAGACTCTATTCTGCTCAGCCATGGCTTCTGCTGAAGCGGCTATGAATGAGATTTTGTGCGTTGACCCTTTAAGGCGATGCCCATGTCTTTGTAGACTCCCATTTCTTTCTGGCAGACAGAAGCCTTCCTGCTTTTCATAGCCAAATGCTATGTGGGAACCTCTTTTCAACTCTGGTGCTCTGGGCAGGTAGCTGGCTTGAGGTTTTGGCCCCATCCTTTTCAGGAGGGAACACCTTGCAGTTGAGCTATCCCTCCAGTACCTCAGCTGCTGCTCATGTAAGTGAGGCCAGTTTTTCTGCATCTCTCCACTTCCCACCCTTCCTTCTCAATGTGACCACTTCTGTGAATCCTTGGTTATGAGACTTTATTTAATCTTGAATTGGTTATTCAGGATCATTGTTCTTAAATTTAATTGTTTGGTCCTGGGAAGAGGTGAGTGTAACACCCACCAACTCCACCACCATTCTGAATCCCTCTCTTTTTGTAGTGTCTTTGGTTTTGGTGTCGGGGTAATGCTTGATTCTAAAGGTGAGTTTGGGAGTACTGCTTCTTCCTCACTTTCTTGGGGTAGTTTGAAAAAGATTAGTATTAATTTTTCTTTAAATATTTAGTGGAATTTACTAGTGTACCTGTCTTGTCCTGGGCTTTTATTTGTTAGGAGTTATTTTTAAAATTTCTTCTTCAATTTTATTGCTAAGTAATCAGTCTGTTTAGATTCTCTGTTTCTGGGTTAGTCTTTGAAGGTATATGTTTCTAGAAAAGTATCCATCTCTTCTAGATTATCAAATAATTAGCATATAATTGTTCAAAATATTTTTTAATGTTTCTTTGTTATTTCTGTCATGTTGCTTGTCAGTTGTAATATTTTTTATCTTATGTCTGGTTTTATTTATTTGTGCCCTCTCTCTTGTTCTTGATGAGTCTGGCTAGAAGCTTATCAATTTTATTTATCCTTTCACAGAACTAACTCTTTGTTTCATTGACCTTTTGTATTGTTTTTCTAATCTCTAAGTGGTGGTCTAATCATTATTATTTCCTTCTTCTTACTTTGGGTTTTGTTTAATCTTCATTTTTCTAGTTCTTTTAGATGTAAAATTTGATGCTTTTTATAGCTATGAACTTTCTCTTTCTTTTTCATTCCCCTTTTTATTTATCTATTTATTTAATTGATTTTTTTTTTTTTTTTTTTTGCATTTTTCTTAAGCTGGAAACAGGGAGAGACAGTCAGACAGACTCCCGCATGCGCCCGACCGGGATCCACCCGGCACGCCCACCAGGGGGCGACGCTCTGCCCTCCAGGGGGCGATGCTCTGCCCATCCTGGGCGTCGCCATGTTGCGACCCTCCTGGGTGTCGCCATGTTGCGACCAGAGCCACTCTAGCGCCTGGGGCAGAGGCCACAGAGCCATCCCCAGCGCCCGGGCCATCTTTGCTCCAATGGAGCCTTGGCTGCGGGAGGGGAAGAGAGAGACAGAGAGGAAGGCGCAGCGGAGGGGTGGAGAAGCAAATGGGCGCTTCTCCTATGTGCCCTGGCCGGGAATTGAACCCGGGTCCTCCGCACGCTAGGCCGATGCTCTACCGCTGAGCCAACCGGCCAGGGCAATTGATTTTAATTTATTGGGTTTACATATATTCTAGTGTCGCCCCGAATGCATCCCCTCCTCCCTCATATTTCCATCAACATCTTCCTTCTTCCCTCCTTACGGCACCCTCCCCCCTTCCCTTCAAGATTATCCCATCCTCTCATCCCCTTTCCCTTTGTCCTCTTTTCCTCTGGTCCCTTTGATCCCTCTTCTGTCCAATTCCATTCCTGAGTTCACTTTGTTCATTAGATTCCACAAATGAATGAGGTCATATGATATTTTTCTTTCTCTGTCTGGCTTATTTCACTTAACATAATAATTTCCCAGTCCATCCACGTCGCAAAAGGTAAGATTTCCTTCTTTTTCATGAGCCCATAGTATCCCATTGTATATATGTACCATAGCTTTTTAATCCATCTGTCGATGGATGGACATTTGGGCTGTTTCCAGATCTTCACTATTGTGAACAATACTGCCATAAACATGGGAGAGCATTTCTTCTTTTGAATCAGTGATATGATGTACTTTGGATATATTCCTAAAAGTGGGATGGCTGGGCCAAAAGATAGTTTTATTTTTAATTTTTTGAGGAATCTCCATACTGTTTTCCATAGTGGCTGCACCAGTCTGCATTCCCACCAGCAGTGCAAGAGGGTTCCCTTTCCTCCACATCCTCGCCAGCACTTATTCTGTGTTGTTTTGTTAATGAGTGCCATTCTGACTGGTGTGAGGTGATATATCATACTGGTTTTAATTTGCATTTCTCTAATGATTAGTGATGTTGAACATTTTTTCATATGCCTATTGGCCATGTATGTTCTCTTTGGAGAAGTGTCTATTAATTTCTTTGGCTCATTTTTTGATTGGCTAGTTTGTTTTCCTGGTGTTGAGTTTCACAAGTTCTTTATAAATTTTGGTTATTAACCCCTTATCAGACGTATTATCGAATATGTTCTTCATTGTGTAGGTTGTCTCTTTATTCTGTTCATATTATCTTTAGCTGTGCAAAAACTTTTTAGTTTGATATAGTCTAATTTGTTTATCCAGTCTTTTATTTCGCTTGCCTGTGAAGATAAATCAGCAAATATATTGCTGAGAGAGATGTCGGAGAGCTTACTGCCTATGTTTTCTTCTCTTCTAAGTTGCTAATGGTTTCATGACTTACATTTAAGTCCTTTAACCATTTTGAGTTTATTTTTGTGAATGGTGTAAGTTGGTGGTCTAGTTTCATTTTCTTGCAAGTAGCTGTCCAATTTTCCCATTACCATTTGTTCAAGAGGCTGTCTTTACTTTATTTTATGCTCTTACCTCCTTTGTCAAATATCAATTGTCTATAAAGGTGTGGGTTTATTTCTGGGTTCTCTGTTCTGTTCCATTGATCTATGTGTCTGTTCTTATGCCAGTACCAAGCTGTTTTGAGTACAATGGCCTTGTCGTATAACTTGATATCAGAAAGTGTGATACCACCCACAAGATTTCTGAGGCTATTCATGTTCTTTTTTGGTTCCATATAAATTTTTGGAATATGTGTTTTATATCTTTGAAGTACGTTATTGGTATTTAATTGGTATTACATTAATTCATAGATTGCTTTGGATAATATAGACATTTTAATGATGTTTATTCTTCCTAACCATGAGCACGGTATATGCTTCCACTTGTTTGTATCTTCCTTGATTTCTTTTATCAATGTTTTATAATTTTCCAAGTACAATTCTTTAATCTCCTTGGTTAAATTTACTCTTAGGTATTTTTTGTTGTTGTTGCAATAGTGAAGGGGATTGTTTCCTTAATTTCTCTTTCTGACTGTTCATTGTTGGTGTATAAAAATGCCTCTGATTTCTGAGTATTGATTTTATATCCTGCCACCTTGCTGAATTCATTTATTAGGTCCAGTAGTTTTTTTGACTGAAACTTTAGGGTTTTCTATATACAGTATCGTATCATCTGCAAATAATGATAGTTTTACTTCTTTTCCAATTTGCATGCCTTTTATTTCTTCTTCTTGTCTGATTACTGTGGCTAGGACTTCCAAAACTCTGTTGAATAAGAGTGGTGAAAGGGGGCACCCCTGCCTTGTTCCTGGCCTTAAGGGGATTGCTTCTAATTTTTGCCCATTGAGTATGATGTTGGCTGTGAGTTTTTCATAGATGGCCTTTATCATGTTGAGGTATGTTCCCTGTATTTCCACTTTGCTGAGAGCTTTGATCATAAATGGTTGCTGGATTTTATCAAATGCTTTTTCTGCATCTATTGATATTATCATGTGATTTTTATCTTTCCTTTTTTTTATTTGATGGATGACATTGATTGTTTTGTGAATATTGTACCAGCCTTGCCTCCCCAAAATAAATTACACTTGATCATGGTGTATGATTTTTTTTCATATATTGCTGGATCCGGTTTGCTAATATTTTGTTGAGGATTTTAGCATCTAAATTTATCAGGGATATTAGCCTATAATTTTCTTACTTTGTAGTGTCTTTACCTGGTTTTGGAATCAGAATTATGCTCACCTATAAAAGGAGCTTGGAAATCTTCCCTCCTCTTGAATTTTTTGAAATAGCTTGAGTAGGATAGGAGTTAGTTCTTTGAGTATTTGGTAGAATTTGCCTGTGAAGCCATCTGGCCCAAGGCTTTTGTTTGTTTGGAGTTTTATTGATAACTGTTTCAATCTCATTTGTTATAATTGGTCTGTTTAGGTTTTCTGATTCTTCTAGATTGATTTTTTAAAGATCATATGTTTCAAGGAATTTATCTATTTAACCTAGGTTGTCTAATTTTTTGTCATACTGTTCTTCATAGTATTTTCTTACAATCCTTTGTATTTCTGTTGTGTCAGTTGTTATTTCTCCACTCTCCTTTCTAATTTTATTTAGAGTCCTCTCTCCTTTTTTCTTTTTATTTAAATTATTTTATTTTATTTATTCATTTTAGAATGGAGAGAGAGAGAAGAGAAGAGAGAGAGAGAGACAGAGAGAGAGAAGTGGGAGGAACAGGAAGCATCAACTCCCATATGTGCCTTGACCAGGGAAGCCCTGGGTTTTGAACCAGTAACCTCAGCATTTCCAGGTCGATGCTTTATCCACTGTGCCACCACAGGTCAGGCCTCTCCTTTTTTCTTGATGAGACTGGTTAAAGGTTCATCAATCTTGTTTACCTTTTCCAAGAAACAGCTCTTGTTTTTTTTGTTTGTGTGTGGTTTTTTTATATTAAATTTAATGCAGTGACATTGATAAATCAGGGTACATATGTTGAGAGAAAACATTTCCAGATTATTTTGACATTTGATTGTGCTGTATACTCCTCCCTTAAAGTCAAATTTTCTTCTGTAACCTTCTATCTGGTTTTCTTTGTGCCTGTCCCCTCCCCCAACCCCTCTCTCCTTCCTCCCTCCATCCCCCCTCCCCTCACTGCCCACCCCCATTGCCATCACATTCTTGTTCATGTCTCTGAGTCTCATTTTTATGTCCCATCTATATATGGATTCATATAGTTCTTGGTTTTTTTTTATTTACTTATTTCACTCCGTATAATGTTATCAAGGTTCCATGCATGTTATCGTAAATGATCCAATGTCATCATTTCTTATGGCCGAGTAGTATTCCATAGTATATATATATACCAAAGCTTTTTAATCCATTCATCCTCTGATGGACACTTTGGCTGTTTCCAGATCTTTGCTACTGTGAACAATGCTGCCACAAACATGGGGGTGCATTTCTCTTTTTGGAGTCTTTCTACAGTGTTCTTGGGGAATATTCCTAAAAGTGGGATAGCTGCGTCAAAAGGCAGTTCGATTTTCAGTGTTTTGAGGAATCTCCATACTGTTTTCCACAGTGGCTGCACCAGTCTGCATTCCCACCAGCAGTGCAGGAGGGTTCCCTTTTCTCCACATCCTCACCAGCACTTATTCTGTGTTGTTTTGTTTATGAGCGCCATTCTGGCTGGTGTGAGGTGATATCTCAATGTGGTTTTAATTTGCATTTCTCTAATGATTAATGATGTTGAGCATTTTTTCATATGCCTATTGGCCATCTGTATGTTCTCTTGGAGAAGTGTCTATTCATTTCTTTTTCCCATTTTTTGATTGGATTGTTTGTCTTTCTGGTGTTGAGATTTACAATTTCTTTTTAAAATTTGGTTATTAACCCCTTATCAGATGTATTTTCAAATATGTTCTCCCATTGTGTAGTTTGTCTTTTTATTCTGTTCTTATTGTCTTTAGCTGTGCAAAAGCTTTTTAATTTGATATAGTCCCATTTGTTTATCCTGTCTTTTATTTTTCTTCCCTGTGGAGATATATCAGCAAATATATTACTCCAAGAGATGTTGGAGAGCTTACTGCCTATGTTTTCTTCTAAGATGCCTATGGTTTCACGGCCTACATTTAAGTCTTTTATTCATTTTGAGTTTATTTTTGTGAGTGGTGTAAGCTGGTGATACAGTTTTATTTTTTTGCAGGTAGCTGTCCAATTTTCCCAACACCATTTGTTGAAGAGGCTGTCTTTACTCCAATGTATGCTCTTACCTCCTTTGTCAAATATCAGTTGTCCATATAACTGTGGGATTATTTCTGGCTTCTCTGTTCTGATCCATTCATGTATTTGCCTGTTCTTATGCCAGTACCAGGTTGTTTTGAGTACAATGGCCTTGTAGTATAACTTGATATCAGGAAATATGATACTTCCCACTTTATTATTCTTTTTTAAGATTTCTGAGGCTATTCATGTTCTTTTTCGGTTCCATATAAATTTTTGGAATATGTGATGTATATCTTTAAAGTATGTCATTGGTATTGCATTAAATTCATAGATTGCTTTGGGTAATATACACATTTTAATGATGTTTATTCTTCCTAACCATGAGCACGGTATATGTTTCCATTCTTTCTATCTTCCTTGATTTCTTTTATCAGTGCTTTGTAATTTTCCGAGTAGAAGTCTTTAGTCTCCTTGGTTAAGTTTACTCCTAGGTACTTTATTTTTTTGGTTGTAATTGTGAAGGGGATTGTTTCCTTAATTTCTCTTTCTGACTGTTCATTGTTGGCATATAAAAATGCCTCTGATTTCTGAGTATTGATTTTATATCCTGCCACTTTGCTGAAATCATTTATCAGGTCCAGTAATTTTTTGACTGAGACTTTAGGGTTTTCTATCTACAATATCATATCATCTGCAAATAATGATAGTTTTACTTACTTCTTCTTTTCCAATTTGGATGCCTTTTATTTCTTCTTCTTCTCTGATTGTGTGGCTAGGACTTCTAGGACTATGTTGAATAAAGTGTTGAAAGGGGGCACTCCTGCCTTGTTCCTGATCTTAAGGGGATTGCTTTTAATTTTTGCCCATTGAGTATGATGTTGGCTGTGTGTTTGTCATAGATGGCCTTTATCATGTTGAGGTATGTTCCCTGTATTTCCACTTTGCTGAAAGTTCTGATCATGAATGGGTGCTGGATTTTATCAAATGCTTTTTCTGCATTTATTGAAATTATCATGTGGTTTTTCTCCTTTTTTTAATGTGATGAATCACATTGATTGATTCACAAATATTGTACCAGCTTTGCCTCCCCAAAATAAATCCCACTTGATCATGGTGTATGATTTTTTTCATATATTGTTGGATCTAGTTTGTCAATATTTTGTTGAGGATTTTGGCATCTATATTCATCAGAGATATTGGCCTCTAATATTTTTTCTTTGTTTTGTCTTTGCCTGGTTTTGGAATCAGAATTATGCTCGCTTCACAAAAGGAGCTTGGAAATCTTCCTTGCTCTTGAATTTTTTGAAATAGTTTGAGAAGAACAGAAGTTAGTTCTTCTTTGAATATTTGCTAAAATTCAGTTGTGAAGCCATCAGGCCCTGGACTTTTCTTTGTTGGGAGTTTTTTTTATAACTGTTTCGATCTCATTTGGTGTAATTGGTCTGTTTAGGTTTTCTGATTCTTCCAGATTGATATTTGGAAGATTGTATGTCTCAAGTAATTTGTCCATTAAATATAGGTTGTCTAGTTTTTTGGAATAGAGTTCTTCATAGTATTTTTTTTTTACAATATTTTGTATTTCTGTCGTGTCAGTTGTTATTTCTCCACTCTCATTTCTAATTTTATTTATTTGACTCCTCTCTCTCTTTTTCTTAGTGAGTCTAGTTAAAGGTTCCTCAATCTTGTTTACCTTTTCAAAGAACCAGCGCCTAGTTTCATTGATCCTCTGTTTCTTTAGCCTCTATGTCATTTATTTTGGCTCTGATCTTTATTATTTCCTTCCTTTTACTACATTTGAGCTTTACTTGCTGTTCTTTTTCTAGTTCTTTTATATGCAGGGCTAAGTTGTTTATTTGAGCTTTCTCTAGCTTCTTAAAGTGTGCCTGTAGTGTTATGAACTTCCCTCTCAGTACTGCTTTTGCTGTGTCCCATAAATTTTGAGTTGTTGTATGCTAATTGTCATTCATTTCTAGGAATTTTTTCATTTCTTCTTTGATCTCGTTCTTAATCCATTTGTTATTTAACAACCTACTATTTAGTTTTCATGTGTTTGAGAATTTTTGAGCTTTTCTGTTGTGGTTGATTTCTAGTTTCATTCCGTTGTGATCGGAGAAAGTGTTTGATATGATCTCAATCTTCTTAATTTTGTAGAGAGCACTTTTGTGCCCTAGCATGTGGTCTATCCTAGAGAATGTACTGTGAGCACTTGAAACGAATGTATATTCTGCTGCTTGATGGTAAAAGGTTCTGAAGATATCTATTCAATTGTGTTGATCTAGTATGTCCAATAAGTCTGCTGTTTCTTTGTTAATTTTCTTTCTTTAGGATATATCTAGTGATGTTAGTAGGGTATTGATATCCCCTACTATTATAATATTGCTGTTGATCTCGCCCTTTAAATCCATCAAAGGCTGCTTTATATATTTAGGTGATCCTATATTAGGTGCATAGATATTTATAATAGTTATGTCTTCTTGTTGGATTACTCCCTTTATCATTATGTAGTGGCCTTCTTTATCTCTTACTATAGCCTTTGTTTTAAAGTCCAATTTTGTCTGATATAAGTATTGCTACCCCAGCTTTTTTTTCATTTCCATTTGCATAAAATGTTTTCTTTTCATCCTTTTACTTTCAATCTATGTGTATCTTTTGTTCTAAGGTGTGTCTTTCATAGACAGCATATGTAGAGGTCCTGTTTTCTTATCCACGCAGGTACCCTATGTCTTATGATTGGATCATTTAATCCATTTACATTTATGGTTATTATTGATATGTATTTGTTTATTGTAATTTTATTCTTTTTTTAGCTATTTTTACCTGTTTATTCTTTTTTTTATAAATAAATTTTTATTTTAATGAGGTGACATCAATAAATCAGGGTACATATATTCAAAGAAAACATTTTCAGGTTATCTTGTCATTTAGTTCTGTTGCATACCCATCACCCCAAGAGAGTTCATCCTCCGTCACCCTCTATCCAGTTTTCTTTGTACCCCTCCCCCTCCCCCTCTCTCTCCTTTCCTCTCCCCACCCCCCATAACCACCACACTCCTGTCCATGTCTCTTAGTCTCGCTTTTATGTCCCACCAATGTATTGAATTCTGCAGTTCTTGTTTTTTCTGATTTACTTATTTCATTCAACATGTTATCAAGATTCCACCATTCTGCTGTAAGTGATCCGATGTCATCTTTTCTTCTAGCTGAACAGTATACCATGGTGTATATGTGCCCCATCTTCTTTATCCAGTCTTCTATTTTTTTTACAGTGATTAAAGCCTTTAAGCAAACTCCTGGCCAATACAGCAAGAATCCATAAAAGAGT